>NC_090233.1:44297841-44597841 GCF_024489055.1 Chanodichthys erythropterus
TAAATCAGATGATGTATCTGAAGTGCAAAATCAGAACACTACAAGAGCACACTAAACTTGAGCTGAGAACCAGCTGGCTTTGGGGAATATGACTAACAACATGGATTTTAAAAAGTATCAATGCATATTTGCAAAAGGTTATGTATGATCGACCACAGCAACCCATGAAGAATCAGATATTGATAAACAGTCCACCCAACAACTTACAATGCTAGAATCTCTGCACCATTAACTTGCTTTCCCTTTAACATTTCTGCATATTTTAGAAAGTTAAACAACTTCCCAGAATCAACAGGAACTGGCTGTCAGTATGAATCAAAGAAGTAACTCCAAAAGAAAGACATTGATGCTTTGCCATAACTCGATCCACATAGATAGAAAGTTTAGCAACTTGGCAGCAGCAAAACTGAGGTGATAGGTGATATAGCTCATATCTCAGCATTCCTCATTAAATCAATTTGTGTGGCACATGGCCATCAGGGTTCAGCCCATTTTCTGCCTGCCACTACACATGGGAAATAGTGACTAATTCCATTACCCAACTCCAGCAGTTGTATTTAGACCATCACAGTGGTGGCATATTGTGAACATATGGGCCAGCAAGAGGGCAACTTCATAGCCTTTTTTATAACTCGTTGAGCTGCATGTGTAAGTGTTCATGTGTGTTTGTGTAAATAAAACATGAGCCAACTGATAGAACAGAGTGGTACACACGGAATAGCTCAGAAAAAGGAAATAAACTGGATTTTTGCAGAGCATGAAGAGGAGACTGAAAATGTTTGCTAATAAACATATGCCAAAGATTTAAGAGCACCCAATTTTCACAAAAAAAAAAAAAATGGCCATATATATATGGCCATTAACAGATAATGATGAAATATTTTAGTAGCTCACTGAAGTTAACCATTTCAAGGCCTAAATAATATGTAACGTATGACACACACAGAGAAAATTATGTGTCACACCCATAACAACAAGCTGATTAGTATTTCCTGTTGCTGATGACAACTGATGGAATGCATAATAAAATGTGTACCTTGCACGCAATGTAAGTTGCTTTGGGTAAAAGTGTTTGCCAAATGCATAAATGCATAGTTCATTCATGAGACAAACCGATCACAGATTGGGTCTTCTAACCCTGCAGCATTAGCCAATCAGACGTAGGTCTTAATCCATATAAGCATATATTTCATACCCTAGCCTATGATTGCCCTACTGCTTGATTAAGAAAACGTCTCGGTTACATAGGTAACCCTCGTTCCCTGAAGGAGGGAACGGAGACGTACGTCGGACAGACCGACGAATAGGAATCTCGCTAGAGAGGCCAATCTACTTCGAGTGTAACTAAACGAGCCAATGCACATTGGCATGCAATCATATGCATCAGCTGCTCGCCTCGCAGCGCGGGTATATAATGAGCAGCAGGTGCGTTGCATCTTCAGGTTTTCGCTGAGGAGCCGAACCCAGCAGGCGGCAGCATCAGCAGGACAACGCCTGTGGCGACGGGACGTACGTCTCCGTTCCCTCCTTCAGGGAACGAGGGTTACCTATGTAACCGAGACGTTCCCATTCAGTCGGTCACGTTCGACGTACGTCGGACAGACCGACGAATAGGAATCCCTACCAAAGCGCCACAGGGGCTGCCCTCTTCCAGCGCTCTGTCGTGAGCCACCTGAACCCCTTGCCTAAGGACGGTGGGACCAGGCTCACGCAGAGAGTCGATCACTGTTGTTCCCAAACCCACTCAGTGCGACAATTGGATAACGCTGGGAAAGCGTAGCCTTACATGCGATAAGGAACGCTGCGGAAGCCATATCCTTCCCCGAAGGAGTTATATGGATAAGTACATATGGACTAACCTTGTAGGTTGTACAACATATGGAAGAACTGGGGTGACTCCACTCGGTGAGAGATGGGTTCTCCCAGAGGGAAAGACACGGGCTTCGTTTAGGAGCAGCCGTGGAAAAAGCCATATGGGATCCCCGTAGGGTCACACATATGGAACCCAGCCTAAATCCGGTTCTCAAGGATACAACGGAGTATAGGCCTGGCGCCAGACGCTCCGCCACGTCGGCTGCCGAAGGGTAACCGGAGGACTCAACAGGGTCTGCCCGTAGGGACTCTCTGGAGAATAGAATGCGCATGTAGCTTGGTAAGCCAGGGCGATGGCATCCACTATCCAGTGGGCCATCCTCTGCTTGGAGACAGCCTTTCCCTTCTGCTGGCCTCCGTAACAGACGAAGAGCTGGTCTGAGGTCCTGAAGCTTCGAGTTCTGTCTATGTACAGTCACAAGGCGCGAACTGGACAGAGCAAAGCCAGGGCTGGGTCTGCCTCCTCCGAGGGCAGCGCTTGCAGGCTCACCACCTGATCCCTGAAGGGAGTGGTAGGAACCTTGGGCACATAGCCAGGCCGGGGTCTCAGTACCACGTGGCTGTCACCCGGCCCGAACTCTAGGCACGATTCGTCGACCGAAAATGACTGCAGGTCCCCTACCCTCTTGATGGAGGCCAATGCCACCAGCAGCAAAGTTTTCATAGAGAGAATCTTTAAGTCTGCTGACAGCAAAGGCTCAAAGGGAGCAATCTGGTGTGCTCTGAGCACCAGAGTAAGGTCCCAAGAGGGTATGGAGGGGGGACGAGGAGGATTTAACCGTCTCGCCCCCCTAAGGAACCTGACGACCAGGTCGTGCTGACCAACAGATTTGCTATCTATGTGGTCGTGGTAAGCGGAGATAGCAGCAGAATGGACTTTGAGGGTGGAGGGGGACAGCCTACGCTCCAACCCTTGCTGCAAGAAGGAAAGCACGACACCGATCGAGCATCTTCGGGGGTCTTCTCGGCGAGAAGAGCACCACTCGACGAACAGGTTCCACTTCGAGGCGTAAGCACGTCTCGTAGACAGTGCACGTGCCGAAGTGATGGTGTTAAGTACCTCGGGGGGTAAGTCACCTAGAACCTCCGCGTCCCGTCCAGGGACCAGACATGGAGTTTCCAGAGGTCTGGACGCGGGTGCCAAAGAGTGCCCCGTCTCTGAGAGAGGAGGTCCTTCCTCAGAGGGATGGGCCAGGGAGGGGCTGTCGCGAGGAGTGAGAGTTCTGGGAACCAGGTCCGGTTGGGCCAGTAAGGCGCAACTAACAAGACCTGCTCCTCGTCCTCCCTAACTTTGCACAGGGTCTGTGCAAGTAGGCTAACTGGGGGAAACGCATATTTGCGCAGGCCCCGGGGCCAGCTGTGAGCCAGTGCGTCTGTCCCGAGTGTTCCCTCGGTCAGAGAGTAAAACAACTGGCAGTGGGAGGTTTCTGGTGAGGCAAACAGGTCTACCTGAGCCTCTCCGAACTCTCTCCAGATCAGCTGAACCACCTGGGGGTGGAGTCGCCACTCTCCGGGCAGCGCAGCTCGTGATAGCTCGTCGGCCACACGGTTGAGCACACCGGGGACATGAATGGCGCGGCGACCTCAGATGCTTCCGACTCCACAGGAGGAGGAGATGGCGGGCGAGTTGCGACATGCGACGGGAGCGTAGACCACCTTGGCGGTTGATGTACGCAACGGTCGTAGTGTTGTCCGTACGGACCAGTACATGCTTGTCGCGAAGCAGGCCTTTGAGGCGGCTCAGCGCAAGGCGTACTGCCAGCAACTCGAGGCAATTGATGTGCCAATGCAGATGGGGTCCCGTCCAAACCCCTGAGACTGCATGCCCGTTGTACGTGGCACCCCAGCCGGTGGCAGAAGCATCTGTGAAAACCACAGCATGCCGGGACACCTGTTCTAGGGGCACTCCTGCCCGGAGAAACAAAGGGTCCGACCACGGACTGAAGGTTCGGCGGCACTCCTGAGTGATTGGCACCCGGAACGTGCCGCGTTGCCACGCCCATCTCGGGACTCGGCCGTGAAGCCAGTGCTGAAGCGGTCTCATATGAAGCAGCCCGAGCGGTGTTACAGCCGCTGCAGCCGCCATATGCCCCAGGAGCCTCTGAAAAAACTTCAGTGGGACCGCTGTCCTGCCATTGAACGTATTCAGGCAGTTCAACACCGACCGAGCACGTTCCTCTGTGAGGCGTGCTACCCGTTCGACCGAATCCAACTCCATACCGAGAAAAGATATCCTCTGCACTGGGGCGAGTTTGCTCTTCTCCCAGTTGACCTGAAGCCCCAACTGGCTGAGGTGCCTGAGCACTAAGTCCCTGTGTTCGCACAACTGATCCCGAGACTGTGCTAGAATGAGCCAGTCGTCCAGGTAGTTGAGAATGCGAACACCCTGTTCTCTCATGGGAACAAGGGCTCCCTCCACGACTTTCGTGAAGACGCGGGGAGACAGGGCCAGCCCGAAGGGTAAGACTCTGTACTGATATGCTCGACCTTCGAACGTGAATCTCAGGAATGGCCTGTCGACGCGGAAGAATCGAAACATGAAATGCGCGTCCTTCAGGTCGATCGCTGCAAACCAATCTCGGGGACGGATGCACTCGAAAATGCGTTTCTGCGTAAGCATTTTGAACGGTAGCTTGTGAAGGCTCCGATTCAAAACTCGCAGGTCCAAGATCGGTCGTAACCCGCCGCTTTTCTTGGGTACAATGAAGTAGGGGCTGTAGAACCCTGACCTCAAATCGGCTGGAGGGACCGGCTCTATCGCGTCCTTCGCCAGTAGGACTGCAATCTCCGCACGCAGAACAGGGGCATCGACATCTTTCACTGAAGTGAAGAGGACGCCCCTGAACTTGGGCCGGGACGCCGGGCGAACTGAATCGCATAGCCGAGCCTGATGGTCCGGAGGAGCCAGCGAGACGGACTGGGGAGCGCTAGCCAGGCTCCCAGAGACCGCACCAGCGGCACCAAGGGGACCACCGGCGTACCCGCCGCGGGGCAGCGAGGTGGAACGCAGGGACGCGGCCCGGGAGGCTCTCTGTGTGAGGGCGGCCCGAAGCGGGGTCACAGTGTGCTGTGCAACACTTACCTGCCTCCACGGGTGGACAGAGGGGAGCAGTCGAGGATTTGCTTACCTGCTGCTCGCTGTTGTCCGCTGGCGACAGAAGAGGTGGATGAGAGTGGTGAGGTTCTAGCCCTCACTGCTCTCCAAGCCCTCTTCGGACCCGGAGATAAGGAAACTGCTCTTTTCTTGAAAATTTGGGTACCGCTGGCCGTTGAGCCAGCGGCGGAACAAAAGGAAACAACAAAGATTCTCCACCCGGCCCTCCTCCGGGGGAAGAGTGGTGCATTCACCACCTCCTGAAGAGCAGTCCCCTCCATCTCCGGGTCGCCCGTCCTAGGGCCGCTTGGACTTGGCCACCCTTCTTCTTGGGGGGTGGCTGGACGGGCTGGGCGCCCCGCCCGCGACCGGCTCCACGGCGCCGCTTGGATGGAGGCTGCTGCTGCTGGGGCGCGGGAGCGGGGCGGCTGCAGGGCGCCCTCGGCGACGGGTAGTCTGGTGCCGCCGGCGGTGGAGGTGCAGCAGCTGACCGCCTCGGCAGGATGTGACTGATGGCCTCAGACTGCCTTTGTACAGCCGAGAACTGTTGGGCAAAGTTCTCGACCGCGTACCGAAAAGGCCGGTCTGGGACACGGGGGAATTAAGAAACCTGACCTTGTCGGTATCCCTCATGTCCGCAAGACACAGCCAGAGATGGCGTTCCTGGACCACCATAGTGGACATCGCACGACCCACTGACCGCGCCGTAACCTTCGTCGCTCGAAGCGCGAGGTCCGTCGCGGCACGAAGTTCCTGGAGAACTTGTGGGTCATGACCACCCTCGTGGAGGTGCCACACTGCCGTGGCCTGATGGACCAGCAACAACGCCATAGCGTGTAAGGCAGAGGCAGCTTCCCCACAGGCCTGATAAGCCTTGCCGGTAAGATCCGACGAGTACTTACAGGCCCGGGAAGGGAGAGACGGCTCCCCCCGCCAGGTGGAGTTAGGGCACAGTTGCATAGCAACGGCCCGTTCCACAGGGGGTATGCGCGTGTAACCCTTCGCTGCCCCGCCATCAAGGGTGGTGAGGGAGGAGGACCCACCGACACGGTTTCGGGCAGTAAAAGGTGCTGTCCACGTGCCCGTGAGCTCTTCATGCACCTCCGGGAAGAAGGGCACTGGGGTGGGGGGCTGAGAACCAGCCCTGGCCACACCGAGATACCAGTCATCCAACCTCGAGGGTTCGGGACACGGTGGAGGATTCCACACGAGCCCGACCCTGCCATCATTTCCGGGTCCGTGTCGGGCACAGTTGTCACCCCCGAAGGAGGCAACTGCGCCGACTCATCCTCCCCAGAAGTATCAGGCTCACCCTCCGATGCAGCGATCGACATCCGGTCGTCTGGGGGAGCTCCGAAGGAAACGGATGGTACACACCTCTGGGGTGGTCCACCACGTTCCGAGGGCAGCTCTACTGGCTGCGGAGCGCACGAGGGGGGAGGGTTCCTAGGGGGTTGGTTCCCCGAAGGAAGCGCGCTCACCGTTATCCTCAAGTCACCAGCCCCGCCGCTCGCAGCAACCCTCTGAGGAGGATTGGAGCGAGGCGTCGGGACCGGGACTCCACCCCTTTGCAGAAAGTGGAGTCTCGACCGCAACTCCGCGATGGTCATCTTCCCACAATGGGTACATGACTCATCCACAAACGCTGCCTCAGCGTGCCTTAAGCCCAAGCACGCGATACAGCGCTGGTGACCATCCCGAGGCACCAGGTAACGACCGCATCCAGAAACACACAAGTAGAACGACATCTTTAAAAAGACGCGAACTACTCGTGTTAGTTCTTTCAAGGACTGACTCTTTTAGGTGCTGAAGCACGCAGGGGAATAGCCGCTGCAGCACAGACAGGGAATGTGCAGCCTGTCGTGTGCACTCTCCTTGAAGGCGCTCCTCTTACCAGCTGTAACAACAGCTTTTTAGCGCTCTAGGCGCACCGTTTCACCAGCCGTGAGAACGGCCTTCACGCTGATTACAGCTTTGCTCAATCAAATTAAAGGCAAAAACAAAAACAAAAGGAGAATCGGCCCCGCTGCTGCGCTGTCCGCCTGCACCTCGCAACAAAGAGACGTCTTGAAGAGAGACTCGTTCACCACACTCGCTTTCAGTAGCTGTCTTCATAGAAGGTTTGGCTCCGAAGCGAAAAGCTGAAGATGCAACGCACCTGCTGCTCATTATATACCCGCGCTGCGAGGCGAGCAGCTGATGCATATGATTGCATGCCAATGTGCATTGGCTCGTTTAGTTACACTCGAAGTAGATTGGCCTCTCTAGCGAGATTCCTATTCGTCGGTCTGTCCGACGTACGTCGAACGTGACCGACTGAATGGGAACTTCTATTTACCCGTCCTCCTCCCCAGCGCCACCTGTATAGATCTGCTATGGGGGTTCTTATCTTACAGCAACATTTCCTTGATGTCTATTATTTTAAAAAGTCTTGTATTTGCTCATCAGCAGCATATTAGATCTCATCCACCAAAATTAAGTATATGTATGCCCACATTCCAAAAAAGCTGGTTAAAAAATTCACCCCAAGAGTTGTCATAACTGAAATGTAAATGTTTACTGCTACTGTTACAACATTATAATACATCATTCTATATGACAAATGGATATTAAAAATTAGTAATAAAAAGGGGCAAGGCAATACTAAGGGACAGTGTACAGTACATGCAAAAGAAACCTCTTTAGGGTGATACAAGGCCCCACTGCGAAATTATCCCACTTATTATGCAGCTACTTGCCACATAAATAATTAAACACAAAATATTAATTTGACATGTTTCATTACCTAAAGATTATTCGCAATACCCACTTATACAGTTTGTTATCAATTGTCATGTTATAACAGACCACTAGATGTATTGATTGAAGAATCATAATTGCGCATTGCAGGGAGCCATGTAAAAATATAAATGATTGTGAAAGGACTGCCAGTGCTAGGTAAACTTTCATGACTGTGGATTTTCATGTAAGTTATCATCCACATCTGAGTCTAGCAAAAACTGGGTAGCACTCACAAATGTAGGCATCAATACTGAGCCAAGCACCTCAAGGGTTCGGTTTGAAAAGAGGCTTTAGAGTAGAAAAGAAGCTTAGAAAACATTCAACACCTAAAAGTATCTTATTTGGATGCTAAGGAATCAGTCAGAGTGCCATTTGATGACTTACCAGTGACTCAAAAGCAGAACAGAATCACCTGCCTCAAAAGACGCACACTTTATTACGCTGTTGAGGCATTAATTTAAATTACATGCAAATTGCAAACACCCACATTCTCATCTTGGCACCGAGAAAATCCGGTGTAAATTCACATGTGCTGAATATAACCTATTTGCCACCTAAAATTGTCAATTCAGAGAGTTTTAGATGGTGAGAAACTAGGACACCAAAGGAGAAATATTTCCATTTTAAAACTAACCTATGGAAAACACGCAGTCAGTTGCATGTTGTGGGCAACGGTTTCGAGAGGACATTCTTCATCCACAGACTCGCAGCTCTAATATGACGGTGCACAGCACATAAATCATATAGTTTAAGTGGAACCATGTGGGTTAGCAGTCATTTAAAGCAGGATGCATTGTTCAGCAGAGTGTGTCAGTGTGACCAACTCTGTATATTGCATGTGTATTTAAATATTGAACATTGTGTTGCTGAATTGGGGTTTTGGGATTGGCTTTTTTGCTTTTGTAGTAAAAAAAGTGCAAAACATGCTTAATGGATTTAAAAGTTTTCCACTGAAGAAATTTGAAGGTCACAAACATATTAACACAATGAACATGAAGTGCAAATTTACTTTAGATGTGAATGTAAATTCACCTGAAAATGAAAATTTATTTTGATCCAAACATGTATGATTTTCATTAACATTATAATAAATATAATGTTTTGTCCATGATAACATTAAATGGACAAAAATAGCACTGGAGTGTGTTCCAGAAAAGAAAAATACATGTCATATAGGTTTGGAACCACATTAAGGTGATGATGTTGTTAGGTGAACTATCGTTTCAATATTTATAAAATCTTTATATAAATTATTTTTCTTTCTTTTATATATATATATATATATATATATATATATATATATATATATATATATATATATATATATATATATATATATATATATATATATATATATATATATATATATATATATATATATTTTTTTTTTTTTTTTTTTTTTTTTTTTAATGAAAACAATTTTGGATTAAAAGCCCAGAGGGACATTGTTTGATAAAGGAAAAAATTAAAGAAAAATTAAGAAATTTATTTTGTTTTATAAATTACAAATTTTTTGTCACTATAACATTTTTCTACTTTTTTTTTTCAACTTTTTTGATGATGTTTATTTGTCAAGGTTAAAATAAAGACATATGTAAGCAATAAGATACGAGAGGCTGTGCTCAGATGCTAAATCTGAATGCAAGTAATAAACTTGTTCACTCGATCTCTTTCTCACTGAACTCTTCTAAATAATACAGTAAGCTTCAACAGACAATTTCAATTGAGAACATACAGTTTACATTGCTAAGAGAGGTTGCTAAGGGTGTTGTGTAGTGATACACAGAACCATTGGGTGAAGCCATCATAGCCGTGTTTTTATCATGAATAAAACACAGCTATTGACCAATCGGAATCAAGGACAGGAAATAACCATTTTATAAGAAGCATTATGCAAACAACTAAATGGGTCACTGGTGCACATAAAAAAAATCTGTTCTGCTGTATTAAAATGCAGATAAGACTGAAAATATTTAGTGAGGCTTCAAATAAAACAGCTTCTTAAATTGCACTCTGTATATACTTATTTGGTCTGTCACATCAAGGTTTATTGTGCAATAATGAGCGTGCTACTGCATGTAGACACTTTAACACAATTTTCCTTATTATTACAATGTGTTCACTCATTTTTGGCTATGAATACAATAATTAGCACCCGATGATGACTCCAAACAGCAGCTAGTCTTGAAACAAACATCACACAAATCTCAGCAAGCACACAAATAATAGATATAAATGTCAGAATGTAATATAAAGAACATAAAAGAAAGACAATAGCATGTGCACTCTAACGGCACTTAAATCCTCATTGAGTGACTAGCTTGATTTGTTCTCATCAAAGAAGCATGCAGCCAGAATTCCCCTCTACCACTCTGCGTTGAGAGGTAGGGGCGGCGAAGAAGAAAAGAAATTCTCTTGCTAATTGGATATAATGGCTGGGGGGAATTTGCTCCTGGTGTAAAATACAGAGGATGAACACACACACACACACTGCAAGACATCTGCGCTAGAGGCAACTGCCGTTGTAACAAGCCGACACCGAGAGATAAAGAGCTCAGAGTGTGGAGACTAAACAAGAAAAACAGAAAAGGAAAAAAAGAGCAAGATGCAATTTACCAAAGTGAGAGGCATAGCAGGTAGAGCAGACGGAAAGGCAAGACATTTAGCACTGAAAGACTCAGTTGCTGTCAGGAGGGCTGATCCCAGTGAGAGGAGCCAGCGCAAAAGTCTTTGAAGACTAAGGGCCCGTCCTTTCGAACGGTCTTCAGTCTGTGAATTTGTATGCATCAACAAGAACAGCAAGCCACTGAACTCAAATCATGAAACATAATTTGAGTCTGTGATGGCTTGCTGAACAAAGATAAAAGAGCGCTCTGTTATGAACCTGTAAAGATGTCGTTCACTCCCACATTACGACCTTGACCGGCCTCCGTTTATGCAAGGTGGGTGGTTTCATCCAACACCAATAAAAACAGCCGTTCCACTATGAGAATCCACATCTGAAGATACGATTTGATACATCCCACAGGTCCCTTGAGGGTACTTTCTCTTGTTTCTCCAAAGACAAGTAAGTGTAAGTACATCCATAAACCCACAAAAGAGCCAGTCCATGTAGGGGCCTCTTCTGAAAACGGCAAACGATTTTAACTGCAGACTGTCTGGAAAAGGTTTTTTTTTAAAGAGAGATTATGCTACTTAGTGTGAGATGCCTGTCCAAAAATGAGCTGTCAAAAGTTCCTGTCTGTATTCTGTCTGCATCTCCAAACTCTGCAATCTGTAAGTAAGAAAGCAATTTCATTTTGTAGTGTGTAGTGTGCAAGTCTTCAAAATGATGAGAAAGGGATCTGCTCTGCTCATGTGTAGATAATGAAAACAGTTTCTAAACAATTGGAAAGTCAACTTCAGAGGAAAAGTGAGACCACTAGCTTGGAAAAGGGAACACTTCTCAAAGGGCAGAAGCAAAAATATTTTGAAACTTTATTGAAATGTTTTACATTTCCCATGAAACACAACTTGTGTCATTCTGAATACACTCCTACGTCGGAAAAAGACAGACATCTGTAGTCATGTTGAAGATTTGCAATGCCTCAACCAAAAGCCTACATTGTTCCACCCACATACACAAGGTGAAGTACAACCTGGAGTGAAATATTTTAGTCAAGTAGGTCGTCCTTGTCATAACTTTCTAAAATGTTATGAGTGTGCTCTGTCAGTCCTGGTCTATTGATTGAAATTTCGGTTGAAATATATCTGTCAGGCCTTATATTCCAACTCTGTTATGCTGTGACAGCATCCACATTGTCAAGTCCAAGCAAAAGAAAAAGAAAAGAAACACTCATAAAAACCTAAACACTTATCTTGTAGTTTCTTCTAAATGTAATTAATTTTTATATATATAAAAAAAACAGAAAGTTGTAATCTTATGCGCACTGTGCGCCGACCTCGCTCTGTGATTTCACGTGGCCTCCCACTTTGTGGCTGAGTTGCTGTTGTTCCCAATTGCTTCCACTTTGTTATAATACCACTAACAGTTGACCATGGAATATTTAGTAGTGAGGAAATTTCATGAATGGACTTATTGCACAGATGGCAACCTAACACAGTACCACGCTTGAATTAACGGAGCTCCAGAGAGCGACCCATTCTTTCACAAATGTTTGTAGAAGCAGTCTGCATGGCTAGGTGCTTGATTTTACAGACCTTATCACTGTGGCCAACTATAGTAGTCAACATTTGAAGTGGATCAAGAGTTGTCCTAAGAACTAAGTTGTTCTAAGAAGAAGGTTTTAGAACAACTTTGATGAAAGGTTTTGATCCACTTCAAATGTTGACTACTGTAATTGGAACACCAGAATTCAATGATTTGGAGAGGTTTAGACAACCCATTTGGATGATGTTTGGAGATTTTTTGATTATCACCAATGGCCAATCATTTATATAAATCATACGATTATTGTTAGCAAATATTTCAAAATTAAGTAAAATATAAAAGGTGTATATACTGTACACTACTGTTCAAAAGTCTGTAAGCTTTTGAAATTTTCTTATGCTCAACAGGGCTGCATTTATTTGATCAAAATACAGTAAAAAAAAAAAAAAAAAAAAAATGACTGTAATTGTTTTCTAACAATGTTATTTATATCTCTGATGGTAAAGCTGAATTTTCATCAGCCATTATTCCAGTCTTCAGTGTCGCATGATCCTTCAGAAATCATTCAAATGTGCTGATTTGATTTCTCATATAGAGCACTAACATTAAATTGAATTACATCAAATATCTGAATTATATTGGTCAACCTGCTCTCTACATTTGCGATTATAAACATATCAGTTTATTTAAGTCTCATTTACGTTCATATTTATATTAGACAGTAACCTAAAACAAAGCACAGGTACAAACGCAAGTCAAGCGCTCAGGCAAATGCTACAACAATTGCAAATACTGTACCAATACTGTCAGAGTGACAAATAAGATTCATATACATCAGGTCACTAAGAGGGTTTGGTAAAGATGATTTGATTTATTTTTCACATATACTCCAGGTAAAGTGAGTGGGAATCTTGCAGAGGAATGCCTAAAGGTCTGTTTGAGTGGAAATGGCTGTCATGATAATGATCGAGATGATTAATGATTATGATTCTACCACAGAAAGCCAAGACTAGAGATATGTCTGCACATACACCAGCAAGAACACTTTATTTGAGCTGAAGCAACCATTCAAAGGGCCTTAAATCCCTGTTTTCTCCCACTTTACTTCAAGAACCCATGAAATCGCTTAAAGGTTTAGTTCACCCAAAAATGAAACCTTAACTACTAAATGAACTAAATGAAACCCATTAACTACTAACCCTGTTATCGTTCCAAACCCGTAACACCGTTCATTTTCGGAACACAAATGAAGATATTTTTAATGAAATCCGAGGGTTTCTGGACCACACATTGGCAGCAACGTCACCGCACCTTTTGAGGTCCAGAAAGGTAACATTGTTAAAATAGTCCGTGTGATTACAGTGGTTCAACCTTAATGCACGAAGCGACGAGAATACTTTTTGTGTGCAAAAACAATACAAAAATATTGTCTTCATTCAACAATTTCTATCTCCTACACTGTTGACGCAATGAACGCAGTGCAGCGCTTCCGTGTTCTACGTCACAATGCCAACTCATTATTGGCCGGCTCCTGCATCAGCACCACACGCATGCATCATACTGCTCACGTGGACAGTGTCGGCCAATGCTGAGCCGGCATTCGGACGTAAACATGGAAGCACTGCACTGCATTTATTGCGTCAACAGCTTAGGAGACAGACATAGAGGAGAAGAAATTGTTGAATAAAGTTGTTATTTTTTTTGTTGTTGTTGTTTTTGCGCACAGTAAGTATTCTCATCACTTCATAACATTAAGGTTGAACATATATGTGCCATATATGTGTCTGTGAAAGAAATTAATACTTTTATGCAGCATGAATGCATTAAAATGATCAAAAGTGACATTAAAGATATTTATACTGTTTCAAAATATTTTTATTTCAAATATACAGAAGAGGATTAGGGCCAAGCAATAATAAAAAATAAAAACATCTTGAGATTAAAGTTGTTAAATTTGGAGAAAAAACTTGTTAAATTTTGAGAAAAAAAGTCGAAATAAAATGTTGAGAATAAACTCTTTAAAATACAAGAAAAAACGTGTTAAATTTCAAGAAAAAGGTCGAGAGAAAATGTTGAGAATAAACTCGTTAAATTACAAGAAAAAAACGTATTAAATTTCGAGAAAAAAGTCGAGATAAAATGTTGAGAATAAAGTCATTAAATTACGAGAAAAAGTTGTTAAATTACGAGAACAAATTTGTTAAATTATGAGAAAAATGTTGTTAAATTTCAAGAAAAAAGTCAAAATAAAATGTTGAGAATAAACTCATTAAATTATGAGAAAAAAGTCATTAAATTACAAGAACAAATTTGTTAAATTGCGAATTTATGCTCATAATTTAATGACTTTTTCTCGTAATTTAATGATTTTATTCTCAACATTTTATCTTGACTTTTTTCTTGAAATTTAACAAGTTTTTTTCTCAAAATTTAACAACTTTAATCTCGAGATGGTTTTATTATTTGTATTATTGCTTGGCCCTAATCCTCTTCCATACAAATAAATGCCTTTCGTTTGAACTTTCTATTAATCAAAGAAATAACTGGTTCAACTGGTTCTTAAGCACCAAATCAGCATATTAGAATGATTTGTGAAGGGTCATGTGACTGAAGACTGGAGTAATGGCTGCTGAAAATTCAGCTTTGCCATCAATGGAATAAATTACAATTAAAAATGTATTTAAATAGAAAACACTTTTTTTATACAATTTAAATTGTAATAATATTTCACAATATTTATTTTTTATTGTATTTTCGATCAAATAAATGCAGGTGTAGTGAGCATAAAGGACTTCTTTCAAATACATTCCAGAAAATCGTAGCAACCCCAAACTTTTAATTGTGTATGATAATTCTGAAATGACATGAACACTTCACTCTTTGCTAGTTGGTTGTAGATGGTGTAACCATGTGGGGCTTTCTCATTCTAGAGAGCATCTGATTGGACAAAAATCTGTAGTGTCATCAATATTATTTGGAAGAGAAAGACTGTACACTTTCAATGTGTATATCTGATAAACCTTTATGATTACAGTAGTATATAGATCTCAGCATAGAAAAACAAAACAAATAAAAAACAGCTATAACACAAAGGAAAAAACAGAGAGAAAAACAGGCATCAATGACTTATGATTCCAGTTTGTCCTCTTTAACAATGTTTACAGCCTGCTGTTGAATTAGCCATGGGAGGAGAGAGCGCCAGGCTCAAGTAAATTACATGTATCCCACATCAGTCGATGTTGTCAATAAAGGAACCAGAGGAGGGGAAAAAAGCAAAGTAAAAGGCAACATGAATTGCCATCATCAAATCCAAACAGCAGGTGAAAGAACATGAAAGCCCACTGCTTCTGCCACAATGTTAGAAAGCAGGGGAAAAAAAGAGGGTCAAAAAATGAAGATGTGAAAGTTTAAAAAGAGGTGGGTGTTAAAATGTAAATTATTCTTATGCTTGTTTTACCACACATAACTCACACACAGTGCTCTTGTGTGGGTCGTATATTTTTCTTCTATGCGTTTTTGCAAGGAAAAGTATAACCTGTTCAACTAGGTCACCCATCCATAAGAACTACTTCAGAATTCTCTCACCTCAACCCATAAATCCTTTTTGGCCAAATCCGTAAGGGCTGCTTGTCACAGATGTAGCTTTTGATGATGACTCTTCCTTCCTATGCCGGACGGTATGCCAGGCTGATCGATGTCACAGATGCTGCAAGAGCTCACGCCAACTCTTTCCCCTCCTCAACCACCCACCGTGTCAACCACGGGTCGGTACCAGTAGGCACGTGCTACTGTGAAAAACTGGTTAGCAGATGAGGCCTTGACCATTTCACAGTTTGTGCAAAGAAGCAGTGTGAATGTTGAGCCAAAACATGTGCGAGCTTTACAAGACACCCGGCTTTGTTGATGTCAAGTTGTGTGTGCTTGGAAATCACAGGGCAGGGAAACGTGGATCCTAATGGTGAGCTGCCATGAGCTGCTCACATGGTTTCAATCAATGAGCGAGGTGGAGATCAAACAACGGCACTCACTCAAAACACATGGATCCTCGCAAACACAAACACACGCTCACACAATCAGAGATTTTTCACCAGCTGAAGACAGCAAATTTATGCATTATGAGGTGGCATGTTCTTATTTAAGCTGTATCTACACACGTTGATGTTTCAGTACCTCAAAGGTGGGAGAAAACTCAGAACACATGCTTTTGAATAATTAATATCTTTCTAAGAAAAGCACTATTTAATATAAGTGAATTCCTCACTTTCTGCTGGTCCAAACAAACTGAAATTAAAAGCTGGATTATATTGCAGAGTTTAAT
This sequence comes from Chanodichthys erythropterus, assembly GCF_024489055.1. Lineage (NCBI taxonomy): Eukaryota > Metazoa > Chordata > Actinopteri > Cypriniformes > Xenocyprididae > Chanodichthys > Chanodichthys erythropterus. The sequence continues at coordinate 44,314,057 of NC_090233.1, forward strand.
AAGGATCACTCGGTATTAATAGCTCAATAAATGTATGCAAATACTATAAAAGACAGCACAGAAACAATTTGTTCACACGCCTAAGGTTGGACAGAGTCAATATTATGTTTTATGTAAACATCATTTTTCTATGGAGCCCTGCACATGACAAGTGGGGGGAAAATAGATATCATAGCCATGAAATAAGAGTTCTCAAACACTGTAATATTTATCAAAAATACTGTTTTTACTGTATTTGTAATGAACTAAATACAGCCGTGGTGAGCAGACTTCTTTCAAAAACATCTCAAAATCATACCAATCCCAAACTTCATCACTATTTGCTAGTTGGTTGTAGGCAGCATGACATGGGAAAAATAGATATGAAGAATTTGAATTAATTGTGACCACGTTTTATTAATTGGTTCCCATGTTTTAGTTTGATTAATTGTTCTCTCATTTTAGGTAAATTGTGGTTAGGTTGTTCTCTCGTTTTAACTAAATCGTGGCCATAATGGACCAAATTATTAAGTAAACTAGGGAACAAATAAAAAAGTTGTGGGAATGAATTCTTAATCCATGGCCACATTTTGTATATAATTTGCGGGCATTAGGGAGCCGCTATCAACATGCGGGGTATTAAAATTGCTTTTGAATGTGCACTCGCTTTTTCCACTTTCACTTTCGCAAAAAAAAAAAAACAAAAAAACTTTGGCCTAGTTCACAGGTACACAGGTATTTTTATAAACTGAGTTTTTCCTCTTCCGTTAACAAAAAAAAATTTGCGTCCACACAAGCATGGTTTAAAAAAAATCCCTGTCCACATGAAATTGCAAAAACACACTATGAAGCGCAGTCAAAAGCCATGTTGGCCAATCAGAAGCCTGGAAAAAAGTTTATTATCGGTATATTATAATTCATGATGCCCTCAATGAAATGCAGCTCCCCGACACCAGCAGCGCTCATGCAGCCCCTCATAAGGACACTGCCACCACCATGTTTCACTGTAGGCACCATGCATTTTTCTTTGTATTCCTCACCTTTGCGACACCAAACAGTTTTGAAGCCTTCATTTCCAAAAACATTTATCTTGTTCTCATCACTCCAGAATATAGAGTCCCAGTAGTCTTCATCTTTGTTAGCATGGGCCCTGGCAAACTCTAGGCAGGCTTTTTTGTGCCTGGGCTTTAAGAGAGGCTTCTTTTGTGGACGGCACCCATGCATGCCATTCCTTTGCAGTGTACGCCATATTGTGTCACGGGAAATAGTCACCCCAGTTTGGCTTTCTATTTATTTAGATAACTGCAGTGAACTCGCATGCCGATTTTCTTCAACCCCTGTGGAGGTGTCAACTTCCGTGGATGACCTGGTCTCTGTGAGGTGGTTATCTTTTTTTACATTTTTGTACCACTTTTGCTATAGTGTTCTGACTGATAAGTAATGCTTTGCTGATCTTCTTGTAGCCTTCACTTTTCTGGTGTAAAGAAATTATTTTCTTTCTCAGGTCTTGTGATATTTCTCTTCCATGTAGTGCCATTGCTGACAACATGAAATGGGAAGGGGTTTTAACACCCTTATATAGTCAACTGTCTGCTGGACACCTGTGTAATGAATAATTAGACTCACCTGTGGTTGAATTCTTCTTAAATTAGACATTTGTAGTCTAAAATTTAGCTTTGCTCCAGAGACTTTCAGTGGGGTGTACTCATTTTGCATCACCCTAATTTGAGTAAAAATGTGTAATGTAAGTTATATTATTAACCTTACTTTCACGTTATAAGTTACACAGATGTTATATAAAACTTGTATATAAAAATTGTTTTTGTGTTCATTGAGATTTTGTTTAAAAGGTTACTTCAAAGGGGGTGTACTCATACTCATGAGCACTGTATCAAACTATATCAAAATCAGGTAACAATGCTAACGCAGCCATAAATAAGAGCTGAATCACACATGCCAGTTCTACACTGTCTGCTAAAGTGTCTGATTGGTGAATTTGCCAATTTTCGAACACAATCAATCAGAATAACCAGTTCTTGATCAAAAATGAAAGATACACAGATGATAAGCACCAATCCAGGCTGCCCTGTACAGTTTTTATTTTTCCACATAGTTCTCAATACCAGTAGATTTCACCATACTGAAAATATGAGCTGTCTACTAATTGTAATGAGAAATATAACCTCATCATATCTGTCAAATTGACTCTGCAGTTGGGCTATAAATCTTGGGCTATAAATGGGCTACAAAATTAATAATTTCTAGGGAAATACTGTGTATGGATGAATTATATCTTATTTATTCTTGTCAGCACAACAATATAACAATACATACACATAGCATGTAACATAAGATAGATAATTTAAATGTTACCAATTATTCTGTCAGATCACAAAGAGTTAATAAAACTGCATCTTTGTAATAATATAGAACTCTCAAAGGAATAACAGTGAAAACAATGACTGCTTTAAATTAGCCAGAGCATTACACTGCATTATGGCAGAATACTGTTTTTTTCTGCAGGTGTTGCTAAGTTTCAAATGTTACAGAATAAAATGAACAAATGAGAGAATATTGTTCTAGGCACCTGCTTTATAAAACACTGCTATCCCATTAGGGACCTTGTTCAGCACACAAGCATTATTTCTCTGTTTTGTGTACGGAGGTTCTTTAGTTTAAATTTCACAAAGCTAGCATGTTCCAGCTCTTCCAGTCTGACCCCACTATACAAAACCATCATTGGAAAGAAGCTATCGGATCCGCTTATTCATTCGAAACCATCAACCCACACACCCACCTACACAAACACATAAACTCATATCTGAAGAATGTCTGCTGTGGTTCCCGATTAGCTAATGTCTGAATGTACCGCCATGCATTGTGGGTTTTTCTTTCCCAGAATCACCAGTAACAATTTGGCCACTTCTATGCTTAACTGATCTTAACAATATACTATCATTACATATTTTAGAAACGTCAGAGCACTAAATTCTTTGCTGAAATAAAATCTTCTGCAATCTCATCCTGAAAACCATTTTACAGCAGAGAGAACCTTCTCAAAAATATAATGTCTCTAGTTAAGACAACCTGATAGTCAGTGTTCCAAAAAAAAAAAAAAAATATATATATATATATATATATATATATATATATATATATTGACTGGTACAAGCCACCAGACAATTTCTGATGATATTGAGATATGATCCTGATGAGGAATGGGAATCTTTAAGAACTTAATGGTTCCATTTCAGATTCATCTTAACAAATCTTGTGCCTTGACTATTCCATTAATGATTATTTTAGTATTTAAGGAGAAAAAAAAAAGATTATTTCAATAATAAAAAAACTTTCTACCTGTAACATTGTTGGTTTAAGTATCACAGTTATTTGTAAACAGCATTTGTTTGATTCACTAAAAAAACCCCCAAAAAAACAGTCATTTGAGTCATTTGTTGTGTAACTGGACTACACTGGTCACGCTGTATCGTGCTGTATATTCAGTTTAATTTTAGTTGTTTAAAATTAAGTTTAAAGTAATTTTGTTATGTGCTTTTGCATTTTGATTTGTTTTAATAAAATAGTTCTATTTAGCTTTAATTGAAATCTGTTTTAGCTTATAGTAATTTATTTCAACAATTTTTTTTAATTTTCATTTAAGTTTTTTTTTTTAGTTTCTAGTTTTTCATCGTAATTTATACGTCATTTCAGTTAAAGCTGCAGTACGTAAGTTTTGCCTCTTTGTCGCCATCTCTGTTCAAAAACCTGCAATTGCAGTTATTTGCAGAATTATTATCTTTACGTGGGTTGTGCATTGGCACGGCTCCTCAGCACGGATGAATCTTATGTTTTGAGGAGAATGGTGGATACTGTACATGTGATGTTTTCACCTGAGAATGTCATCTGAACAAGTAAATAATAAATCTGCCACTTCTGTTCTGACCAACTGAAAAAAAAAAGCATTACAATAAATTGTGCTACCAATGGTTATTAAATCTAATGATCGCTTAGCTCATATCATATCAAACCATGCAAAGTATTATTATTGTTATACTTTGTTCTCAAATTGTTAATGTTAACAACATCAGCATTGCGTGACTATGTGTATTTAGTGTGTATTAGCATTATCTGTAGATTGCAATCTCTGTACTGTCTAATATCTAACGTTCATTTGTCATACCATACAATCCACCATCAAAATAAGTTTAATTATTCCAGCTGCTGTGAGAAAAGGCTATAAATTATTCGCCACCTGCAGCATCCTGACATGATATAGCCTACTAACTGGGACTCGTTCTTATGTAAACAGACGTGACCTAAAGATGCAAAGATGAACGGCGGTGTGCTCGAATTTCCCTCTGAAACCCAACAGAAACACTGGGATTAGAAAACATTATTACAAGCTTATACCGTTGTGAATTGGGCTAAGATAAGGAGATAGTTTTGAACTGGTTATCTACTTGTTAAAAAATTTATTTTTGGATCATTTTAACCCAAAAAAGTTATGGATAGCAGCTTTAACAAAAACAGATTTTTTTTTTTTTTTTTTTTTAGCTAATAACAGCACTGCAAATTTCACGGAACTCTGAGCATTTTAGCTCAGTATTAAATCCACAGAAGGATTTATGTGTTAGAAATGTTAACAGAACTGAACGTTGTTTGAATACTGAATAAGAACCGGTTTTCGTTTTCAAACCCTATTCATGATACACACACGCAAATACGCACAAGAACAAATGCACTAACATAAAATTCACAATGTGATTAATAAAATGTGCAGTAGAAATGATATTATTGTTTATTTATGCAGTAGCCTTCTGAGAAAAATGAAAACAACCCAGAGTTGTAAACTGGTTAGAAAGCTGAACGCATATTTATTCATTTAATTAGGCAAATGAAAGATGGAGGATATGGAAATGTAGTTGAGGTGAAATCGGCCAAAACATTCCAGTCATGCTAAACCTCAGTGGCAATAAAAAATAGAAAGCGAATGCAGATGGACCAAAATACATCATAAATAATGAGTTTAATAACATCATATCGCTTCCAACAAGGCCAGTGCGTTAAGTTTCTATCACCAGATTGGTTAATGGACTTTCATAGCAGCAAGTTAACAGTTACCAAGAATTAAGTATCCACAATTCAGTATCACAACAGATTCATGATCAATTAAGCACTCAATTCAGCATTATGTTCCTAAAATGCACTGACCTAAATGCCGCCTTTGTAAAGCACTACAAATGAAGCATTCCTTGGAGGCAAGGGATGATTCTTCTGTCTGCTACATCTGATATTAATTTCTCTCCATATTATTCTATAAAATCCCTCTCTGATTTCATACAATTTAGGTAATAACTGTGATATCTTGAGTAATGCCGCATAATCTATTGGCTAATGCCTTACAAAATGTCACGCTGGGTCAGCTGTTATGTTAGATTTAGACTTATTTAAATTTATTTGTATGAAAAACATTGGTTTTCATAAAATGAAGAGGACATAGTCTGTCTACACACTGAAACTTACAGTGTCAATGTATAATAATGCACAAACACACTGTCTATAACAAAATTGAGTCACCTGATCTTAAAACCAAATGTTTCGGCCTCCAGAAGGAAACAGGTGTTTTCTAAAAATCTGTTCGAACTTCAAAAAGAAAAGCTGCAAACCCCCACATCAAGCCCTTGCAACCTGTTTGAATTTCAAGCATTTCTCTAATTATCATGAGTGGTGCAAGAGGCTATGACCTTTCATACAATTACACACTGTGTCAAACCCATCTGGGAGACAAAAGACAAAAACACCACACTATCCCATTCCATCTGAGTCAGCTTTTAGGAGAGCATTTGGTTTCACAGAGTGTCACAGTCTCAGCTCATGAGAATGGTTGAGCTGTAATGTCTAACAGCTGGACAACTCTTCACAAACTCTCATTTCCAGTCTCTAGGGGTTGTGATTGCGCCAATCTTGATGGTTACCCGAACTGAACCTTTTTGAATTTCTCAAACATTTGCTTGATGGTTTAAAGCATCACATGGCAAGTGACAGCATGACTTATGGTCCTCAAGGCTGAACCACTGGGACATAATTTACAGTTTTTCCTCAGTCGCTTTGGTACATTTCTTGAATCATCCTTAAGATTTGCAAACCAGTAAATGCATTTCTCAAAAACCACACAATGGATTACCTGCAAAAGCCTGAAACTTGCTCAAAATCCTTAGTTCATCTCTCAAAAGTAAGTATTTATGTCAGTGAACATATCAGTGCCATCAGAATGACAAGTCCTGTGTCATTGTTCATAAACAAGATAGTCAAAATGCTTAGTCATGTTGTCAATAACAGTGTACTCTGTCAGTATCAGATATGGCTACGATTTTGATGACAATAACAGAAAATTCACAAGACTGCACTTCATCTGTATGGCATATATCAATTTCAACAGTACAAATTTACACATTATTGTATGTGGGATATTGATTGCAAGAGACTTGCAGGATTTACAGTTACACTTACTGTCTGTCTGTCAACAAATTATAGTATTTACATACACACACACACACACACACACACACACTGTATATATGTATGTGTGTGTATGTTTGTGTGTTACATTATGTATCTATAAAGTATATTTACTGTGTAATGTAAAATGAAAGTGGAATACTGTAATATAACATTATAGTAAGTATACAGTATTACAGTAATGTGAACATTGTCTGATTACAGTGACTGGGAGGGGACATGTTCCGTTCACTCAGTGTTGCCAACTTAGCGACTTTGTCACTAGATTTAGCGACTTTTCAGACCACTTTGGCGACAATTTTTCAAAAAAGCGCCTAGCGACAAATTTAGCGACTTTTTGGACAAACCTCAGTAACTTTTCAAATGTCACCAGCACTGTCCTGTGAGCGCGAGGTCTTGCTTTCCCGCTGCCGTCACACCTCTCTTAGCATCTACTCTGTTCATTGAGTGGCTGAGAGAAGCAGCAGCACCGTTGAGTGCACGGCATCTGACAGACGCGAATGAGCGAGTACACCCGAGCACACAGTGTTGCCATGGACCAAATACTATTTCTGATTCTCCTTTGTTTTATATTTAAAGAATTTAGTTTGGTGATTTTGATTTCCATTTTTCTCATGTGCTTATTATCACTTATATTACTCACTATCACAGAGCTTTAGTTCATCCAGTTTCCGAACTCTCTGAATTAATTTAATTTACAAATGTATAAAAATGTCATTCATTATATCACACGTGTTTTGTTGCCGGACAAAAAAGTTATTTATATAGGCTATATATATATATATATATATATATATATATATATATATATATATATATATATATATAAATTGATGTCACAAATATGCAATTCAATGTATGCACCCTTATGTCATGGCCACGCGACGTAAAGTCGTGGCCTCTAGATCATATGGTGAGGGAACGACTTATCACGTTACCACGAATTAATATCTTGTGGCCACGACATATTATCACGTTCCCACGAGTTTTTATGTTGTGGCCACCACAAAACTAAGTGAACCGAACATGTCTCCTCCCGGTCACCGTAGATTACATACCTGTTCTGTCTACAAACATTTCAAAGATTGAGGACATGGTTGTTCTCCCAATATTCGGCTGTACCTTTCAACCTGCCTCGACCATAAGGTCATGATTGAGAACATGGTCCACAATAGTGTCCCTTTTTCAGAAACATGTCTACAATCTTGGCCTTTACATTTACATTTAGTCATTTAGCAGACACTTTTCTCCAAAGCTAATATTACTGGGTCAAGTGTAGACTCAGCTGCTCTGGTAGTGCATGGCAGGTCATTCCACCAGCAGGGAACAGACCAGGAGAAGGTCAGTGAGAGTGATTTTGTGCCCCTTTGGGTTGGCACCACAAGGTGAACACAAACTTCTTGAGGGCGCATAAGTCTTAGGTAGTGAGTTTAGGTATGTAACGTGTGCTCTCTTTGGCTCGTTAAAGACCACTCTTTCTGCTGCATTCTGGATCAGTTGTAGAGGCTTGACAGTGCATGCTGGGAGACCTGCCAAGAGAGCATTACAATAGTCCAGTCTGGATAGAACAATAGCTTGGACAAGAATTTGTGTGGAATGCTCTGACAGAAAGGGTCAGATCTTCCTAATGTTGTACAAGGACCGGGCCGTTGTAGCGATATATTCTGTGAAGCTTAAACAGTCGCCCATCACCACTCCAAGGTTCCTGACTGTCATTGATGAACCAAGTTGAATGGAGAGGTTGTGATGAAGTGTTGGGTTGGCGCTTACCAAAAGCAGTTTTTGCAAGGTTGAATTAAAGGCGATGGTCCTTCATCCAGGCAGAAATGGCTGTGAGGCAGGCTGCGATGCGAGCAGCAACCGTCGTATCATCTGGTTGGAATGAGAGGTAGAGTTGTGTGTCATCAGCATAAAAGTGATAGGAAAAACCATGTTCCTGAATGACAGATCCTAGTGATGACATGTAGATGAAGAAGAGAAGTGGTCCGAGCACTTAGCCCTGAGGTACCCCAGTAGCAAGATGGTGCGACTTAGACAACTCACCCCTCCAAGATACTCTGAAGGACCTACCTGAGAGGTAAGACTTGAACTACTGGAGTATAGTTCCTGAGATGCCCTTTGTTATGAGGGTTGACAAAAGGATCTGGTGGTTAACGGTGTCAAAAGCAGCAGACACATCCAACAAGATGAGTGCTGATGATTGTGAAGTTGCCCGTGCCAGTCTCAGGGATTCAGTAACTGCTGAGAGCAGAGCAGTCTCAGTTGAGTAGCCACTCTTGAAGCTATGTCAAGAAGGTTGTTCTGTGTGAGATAAGTAGACAGTTGGTTGAACACAACTCTCTCAAGTGTCTTTGCAATGAAGGGAAGAAGGGATACTGCTCTGTAGTTTTCTAAAAGTGCTGGATTCAGAGTGGGTTTCTTAAGCAGTGGGGAATCCTAGCCTGCTTAAATGCTGTGGGAAATGTACCCGTTTGAAGAGAAGAATTGATAATGTGAGTGAGTGAAGGTACTATTGAGGAGATTGCCTGAAGAAGATGAGTGGAGATAGGGTCAAGCGGACAGGTAGTAGGGTGATTGGAAAGGATGAGTTTGGAAACATCTGCCTCTGAGAGCAGAGGGGAGAACATGTGTGTTTTCCATTAAGATGTGATTGTCAGTATGTGGTGTGGAGAATTGTCCACTGACGGTTGTTATTTTGTGTGTGAAGAATGTGGCAAAGTCGTCAGCTGAAAGAGTTGATATAGGAGGGAGGGAAGGAGGGCAAAGAAGAGCAGATAAGGTTTTGAAAAGTGTGCGAGTGTGCAAGGCCTCTTCTACCTCTTCCACTGTTTTGCCTCTGTACCCTTCCAGCACGCATCCTTACTCCTCTTCTTCTTCCCAGCTGTTGACCCTGTTTGTATCCTTGTTGTTTTTCCATTGTCAGAATTTGAAACTCTGTGCTGTACTGCTTGGCACATGAAGCTTCATGAAATGCACATTTGAGCTATTTTAGAGAACTGGTTGATCATTGGTTGATAGCACTTTATATTTCCCTTCATTAGTGAATTCACCTCCACAATTCATAAATTCAGGACACGTTAACAAAAAAAAGGGAAAAAACATCTAATAGAAATGTATAGAAAATATGCTTGACAGTTTTTGACAACTAGTTCAACCATTTTGCATTTAATGACGTTAGGCCTGTTGCGATAGTCGATGTTACCGGTGATACACGGTGTTTAACCCACCTACCGGTCATAGCACTTGACCACCGGCACCGTCCCCATCGTGTTGAAGTTTTAGCCTATAGCAATAAAGCACTTAATTCTGTTAGTGACTACGTGCCTTCGTAATTTAGCATAAGCGGAACGAGCGCCGCAGTAAAGCAGCAGCCGGTGTCCGATTTCATTTATCATTTGAGGAGAGTGAGGTAAGCTAACTGGCAAAGGATGGCGTAAGATCTGGTTTCAAAGCGAAATGCAAAAGCACCTATTTGAAAATATTTTGGATTCAAACCAAATGCCAACAGGGAACGAAGTTTTTGATGTTCGTTCGTTTCATATTCGATGGTTGTGCGGTGTTTTTGTTTTGTTTTGTTTTTTGCTGAAAAAGGCAGGCACTTATTTAACGAATAGTGAATTTTTTTATATAATTTCTTGTTTGATACTTGCACGATGTGTGCAGTGGTTCGTTTTGTTAATAAATGCACTTTAAAGGTGTTTCATAAGTGCTTTTGTTTAGTTTTTGCATGGTGTGTTAAGTTATTATTCATTTTGCAATAAAGATGTGTGTAATACAAGCGAGTGTCTTATTGTTTTGTGTATTTTTATTAAGAATAAAATAAATTAACCCATGATTAATTCAAACAAATGCTACTGAATTGCCGCTAATTAAAGTGAAAGTAAATTGAGACGTGTGCACGTCTGCACGACCGCACTTTCGGCCACCCGAAATCCCCGACACGCAACCCCGGTGACACCGGAATTACCATTTTTTTTACACGTCAATTAACCGGTGGAAAAAATCCGTCACCGCAACATCCCTAAATGACGTATGCAAGGAACTAATATAGATGTTTTGAAGGGTTGTTCATTGTTTTTCAACTTACGGAATGAACCTGGAGCCAGTTCCTTTTTTTTCCATAAGTAGAATAGGGAAGGCGTAGGACATACAGCGTAAGCTTTTTGAAGAATACGGAAAGCGGAAGCATGTGCAAGGCGATCATTTGTGTTTATAAACCATATAAAGTTATATTTTTTTCTAAAATGACTGATCGTTTCACATCTTGGATGACATGGGGGTGAGTAAATATCAGGAAAATTTTATTTGAAAGTGAACAAATCTTTTAAAACATACACACACACACACACACAATGTCTGAGGCAAATTTCAGCAGCTATACTACATAAACAAAATTAAATATTCTTCTCACATTTTTGAATAATTTGACATGAAATTACACTTTGATTGGAAATGACACACAATAAAAGTGTTCCACCCACAAGTATTATTTACCTTGATTTTTCTCATATTTCATCTCAAGTAAGCCTGTTGTATCTTTAGTAAATAGATAGATAGATAGATAGATAGATAGATAGATAGATAGATAGATAGATAGATAGATAGATAGATAGATAGATAGATAGATAGATAGATAGATAGATAGATAGATAGATAGATAGATAGATAGATAGATAGATAGATAGATAGATAGATAGATAGATAGATAGATAGATAGATAGAAAAATGCAGCTTCAATCAGATTTAAGACCTTCAATAAACAGTAGAATCAGCATATAGGTTTGATATGAGTAGGTGTGCGGAGAGACTGGATGGTGTCACACTGCTGTAGAAGTTTCTGAAAAAGCTTCTGTGGTTGTGAAGAAGCCCTTATTAATGTGATGACATTTCTGGGTTAGCTTTCAAAGCTTTTTGAGCATGGCACACATAGCACCTCATTATGAGAAAACACATCCACTTGCTTAATGCACATAGACACACAAATGCACTCGCACGATAATGAACAACACACGCACAATAAAAGCTAAAAATATAGGCAGACACACACATGCATAAACACGTTTGACACATGCTTCTTCCCTTTACTTTCACAGACAGACACACACATACATTCAATGGTGTTCAAACATCAGATTACATCAGAACTAGCCGAAAGAAAGCAATTGCATTGAACTGAGCGTGAGATGATTGCCCTAAGAACAGAACCAAGGGAAGAGAGACAAATACTCAGATATCGACTGTGGTTAATGTACTTAATGTGCCTAACAATAGCATGCTGTGAGCACAGGGTGTCTGGGAACAGAGAATACTGGAGATGTAAGCCTCGAAATCAGACAGACAGCGAGTGCTATTAAACGAAATGGCTGTGCATGAGGAATATAATCAGCTTAAGGTTTGCATCTGAGTATCAAATTGAACCTCCGTTTTCTGATAATCAATAAACAAGCCAAGGCATCAACCTTGGCCTGAGAGTAATTGGGGTGCCTTCATTCAATGCAGTTCACTCAGATCTAGATAAATGAAACTGATATCTGCATCTGAATTTTATTACATCTCATGTCAGTAAAGGGGCTGAATAATGTAATTCATGGCTCCACAGAGGTGAGAGAGATGGTGAATACCCAAAAGTACTTGTGGAATATGCTGTTCTATAGAGTTCACAACTGCTAAGCACAGCATATCTGTACAGAAACGCGTATACTTGCAGTCAGTGCAGAACTTGGACAGAGCTGGCTAGACTCTTTTGAGGAGTTTGAGTGATGGAGCTAATCTAATTAGAAAAATATGAAAGAACCCAAGAGAACCACAACCGGAGTTCAGCCAATAATTCTCAAACAATCCACCCACTCCCAGTATTGCACAAAGACTAGCCAAGTGTCTGTGTTTACTTCCAAATTACTTGCTAATGAAGCACCTGGCTAGACATGAAATGTTTGAATTTTCTCTGATGTTTAGGACCTTCTTAATTCCTACACACCTTACGTAGATGGTGTTTATGTTAAAGAATATGACATACTACAGTTGAGGTCTGCTATTATGTCTTCTACTTCATTGATTTCAACACACCATTTTACTGATTTGAAACTGTACTGTATGAGATCCTTCTTTCTTAATTCCTATTTTTTTGTGTGTGAGGATTGTTCAAACACCACAGGAAGCTGAATTGGAATTTGAATTTTGTAAAGATATGAATGTTTTGTACTTTTTGCAAAACTTTCAAACAGGCTTTGCCAAGTCAACCAACACACTCTCATGGACATTCATAAGGTGAAATTGTGGCAAATTCATAGTAATCTTATTTGTACATTTTCCTACGATCTGCTTATGCCCCATTAAAGATTAGGTTTAGGACTGGACCTTCTGCTTAGTTATTTTCTAAATAAATAAAGAAAAGAAAAGAAAAAAAGGAAGAAAAAAAAGGTATGTTTTCACATTAAATAGATATATATGAATTCGCCAAACCATAAAATTGTAGCTTTTTTTTTTTTTTTTTTTTTTTTCCATGTCTGGTTGAGTCAACATTAAAAGTCTTAACAGACTTTGCTTTTATAGTTTTTATAGTTTACATTCAAACTTGAATTGCCATTATACTACTTCAATTAAAATTAATTAATTAAATTGGACTTTAAAAGGCATTCTCAATTCAGTTCTGAATGTAATACAACCCTGCTGTCTAATGTACTTACAGTATGCTTTACTAGTGTAGGTGAAGTGCAGCTTGATAATCTGCATTTTAAATAAATAAATCAAATACAGACTTAACACTAGAACCGCCACAGGGTAAAATTTACCCGTGGCTGTCTTTCAAATGTACAAAAAGTCTCCCAGTCATTGACTTTTACTAAAATTGTGTTATTTACTATCCCCTGTTGTTAAAATATGTTTAGATAAAACCTGATTAAAAAACAGGGCATTCATACCTATAAGTGCCAGTGGGTCAAATTTACCCATTTATCATATCTATCATAGTGATTTTCTTATAATATTACACCACCGAAATACGTATTTATTTTCTTCTAATTCTCGCTGTCATTGCAGGCTGGTTTATATTCACCATTAAGAAAAGTGATTAGCCTGCTTAAAATAGCCATAGTTGATGAATAAACATTATGATTTTATGGCTCTAGACATTACTTTGTGAAGACAGTGGCATAATACATTTTTTTACCAATATAGTCTTGTGCGTGGGTACATTTTACCCGCTGGCGGTTTTAGGTATACAACGACTTCTGGCAGTTCTACATTAGTGTTAATGATTGCTGATATCAGATCTAAAAGTAATAAGCTCTTTGCAAAGCGCTTTGCTTTAATCAACTTTAGTCTTTAAACCAATGTCTTAAAAGAGCTATGGACCTAAGGGAACACATGGAGAACTTGCTACACAGGTAATTTTAGCACAGCTTTAAATAAACTGTTTAAATATGCAGCAATCTAGATCCAATCCACCCTCTATCCCATCACTCTTTAGCCACATTGGAATAAGTATTGCGGTGGTCCTTGTTAACAAATGCCACTTGAGGTAGCCATGTTCTCAAAGAGGATGATTTGTTTCCCACAGAGAAGAAGAGGGTTATTTGCTAGGGAGTGACATCACATTCATTCATTTTGACTTCCTGCCATCTGCTATTCTAATTCATTACTCATTATGAATGTCCCTTCACTCACAGGCGGTGATGACACACTACACCCACCATAGGTCATAAAGACAAACAAAATATGACAAAAGGAACCAGAAATAAATTTGCCTTATGCGTGTACTGGTGAAAAGCACTACAAATTATTAATAATAATAATAATAATAATAATAATAATAATAATACAAGCATTTTGTTTAGCTACAGTCTATAGTAGAGCTTGAGATATGTGCCAAGGGTGCCGCTAGCTCCAACTTGCCCCAACAGTTCTGCCTGAATGTTTCTAGTATGCCTAGTGAGACCTTGATTAGCTGGTTCAGGTGTGTTTAATTGGGGCTGGAGATAAACTTTGCAGGACAGTGGCCCTCTAGGAGCAGGATTGGACACCCCTGAGCTAAAGATTCTAGATGTTAACATCCCCAGTATGCAGGAGATGTGTGAACAGGGGTATTATCAACAAAAATAATTATTGAATGAATCAGTATAACTCACTAAGCATTATACAAAGAGTTGAGCTATGTAATACTCCCTGTCCCTAAATTAAAAAAAAAAAAAAAAAAGGTCACTGTTCATCTCATGGTGCACCACTATTTATTTAACTTGGATTGTTACAAAAAGCTCACATCTCCCATTATGCCTTTACCATTCAGGTAAAGAAGAAAAACGATCTGCAGCAATCAGTCTTGCTTTCTTGTGTATTGTCTCATAGTTCAAGACAAGACAGACACAGTGACAAAGTTTACCCTACTGCAATGTTTCCTCCCGAAGCAGACAGCCAAGCTTAGATTGCCCCACAGGCAGTAAGTTCACAGGTCTGGGCATCTTACATAGTTACCATTATTGAGAAAACTCTAGATCTCTCAGTGGCATTTGAGGATATCCCCAAAGGCGCACCACATCCCCCACAAACAACAAATTCCTGAAATTCTCTATAATACTTAGAAAAAGCCATTTGTTAACATTCCCTTTCATCTGAATACCAACTGCTAGTGCAAGTCCTCCCAGAAGCACATGAAATATTCTTCACACAGTCTAGCATGATCTTATTCCTGTGATGGAGGTGCCCTACCATGACATAATACGGGTCAAATCTTGCTCATCGACAAACACCAACGGTGCCATTAGTCTGTCAAAACAAGTGAAGAATGAATCCATCTTTTATTATTAGCTGTATTGCATGGGCACAGTCCAGACAGTGATGACCACAATTACACCCCAGAGTACAGCAAAAGAAGGGCAATGATTAAAGTTCAATGACACCTCATCAGAACAGAAGGTCATTATGGAAAGATTGAGTTCTGTTTCACCACAGCAGCCATGTTGCTTCATTCATGATTAATTGTGATCTGTGAGCCTATCAGAACCAATGATCTAGAAAGAAATGGCCTCTGTACACTCATTAAAGAGAGAGTGAAAATGATAGAAGAAAAAAACAAATGACAAAACTATCTACTTCTCCTAGCAACCTGCAAAATGAGCCTTGTGAGCCTATCAGATGGTAAACTTGTGTAATACGGCTGCATGTTGTTCTCAAGGGAGGAAAGTCATTTGCTTAACTAAGAAAACAATTCAACTGGTACTCCATCATAAAAAAGTTCATGTCAACGCTCAAAATTGCAATCAACTCGGTATTTCACTCTGTAAGTTCACTCTGGGAAAATGCTGTGGTCACATTTACATTTTTAACAAGGAATCTAATAGCGCTTTGCATCTGAACTAGGCCTATTTAATAAGCAAATCTATTTTTCAACACAATTGATGGTCTTCTCGTTAGATGGAGTGGATTGTTTCTCTAAGGTGCTTACTTTGAATTTTTACACAATGTAATCGCAAATGTCACACAACAAATAAAGCATGCAGGACTCACGCAGGGAAGCCTTTCTAATGAAGTGGCCAGCTGACGCTGACAGCACAGTTCATGTGTGCGGGATAAAGACCTGAACTACTAGAGCTTAAGGGCCCACAGGCTCAACCAACCAGAACAAATTTGTCTCACACTCTCAACATGGGTCCTCTGTCAAACACACTCCTGTCCTCAAGCTGGGAAAAAATTACACTGTCACGGATAGGGTGCCCAATACAACATGGAAAATATAATGCAATAAATACTGATAAATAAAGCTCTTGATGCCTAAACTGTAGTGAACAGATTCACTACTCACAAAATACATGCAAGTACAAATGCATAAATAGTGGATGTCACTCATAAACTTCATCTATACTCTACAATGAGGTACAAAAGCCCATTTCCACTTTAAAGAAAAATCTAGATAAATGTGATATAATCTCAAAAATGTGATTTTCTCACAAATGTGACTCAATTGCGACTTTACATCTACCAACTGCAGTTTTATTTCACATAATTCCAATTATTTTCTATAATTGTGACTTTATATCTCACAAATGCAACTTTATTTCTTCGAACTGCAAATACAAAGTTCTGTCATGAAACTGTAGATGGCGCAGGTTGATAGATCCTTAACTCAATCTACTTGCAAGAACTGCAGTGCGCTTTCAGAAACCCTCCAACTTCCCCAGCTCCACCTGTACAGATCTGCTATAGGTAATTTATTTATGCTATTTTGTAAAACAGCAGCATGTCTTACTTGCTCACAGCAGTGTATCGTGTATGTATTGGTAGTAACAAGTCCCGTACTTGATCTGCAGCAGCAACGTAGCAGAGAAACATATCAACATTTTCCTATCTATTACCAAAATAAATATGATTTCACACAAAAAAGTGCTCATAATGCACAGAATAAGCATATCTAGTGAGTTTTAACAAGAATTAAAGTATGTCAGGAAAGAAAATGTATATTAAAAAAATATTTATAGAAGATTTACTCATTTAAACTTGTTTTTAATTATTCAGTTTGGGTTAAAGTATGGCATATTATAAAAAAACTAAAGTAAACTAGCCAGAAAACATGATATATAAACATTATTTTAGTTATTACACAGACAGCTATATAGGCTCTTGCATACCCAAATCAAACCCGAGTTTGCTGGCTTTTTTCGTTGAGTTTGCTGTGTTGTAACGTTCACGCGTCAGATGATGTAAAACACAAAGCTTACCTCATTTGTGTGCAGCAATTGATAACACAAGGCTTTTATTAATTTAATTTTATTTATTTGACGATTATATGCAAATGTTGTACACCTCCCAATGTTAACAAACTTTCAAGACTATCAAGTTTATAAATGACCAACTTATAAAAACAAATGTATAGCTGCCTTTGTAAAGAAATGCTCACTTTATATGTAGCTTCGAGCCGCTGCTGTAACGCTGTACAAGCGCTTCCAGTGTGAATACACGCGCGTCTCTACAACTGCAGTTCACGCTGATGCTTGCGGTGTGAACCTGGCCTCAAAGAGTTGTTATGACAGAATTTTAGTTTCTAAATTCTTACCTAACATCTACCAGCTGTAAATTTTATTTCACATTACTAATTATTTCTCATAATTGTGAATATTTGCCATATTGTGACTTAGTATTTCAAAATGTGACTATTTCTCAAAAAATGTGACTTTATTTCTTGGAATTTCAGCTTGTGTTCTCGTAAATGAGAATTTATTTCTCATAATTCTTACTTTATATCTTACAATTGCAACTTTAGTTTTACATAATTGCTTGAAACGTGTGGGGGGGGAAAAAACAAACAAACAAAAAAAATAAAAAATAACTGAACAGAGCATACATACAGCAACATGCCCCCTGTCATCAACAAGTGTTATTTCACGGTCTGTCTGAGACAAACCACATGCCTATTTATCAGCCACACAGCATTTTCATATTTAGCAAAATGGCATGAGACGATGCACAGCAAGTCTTTCCAGGCGAGAGTTGTTTAAGGAGCATCGATTCGCTCAAGCCAGCAGCTGTGGCCTCTGACATTGAGAATAGGGTGTTTGCTTGTAATTGCCCCCCGACAGTTACATGCATCAATGAAAGCAGCCACTGAAATCTCCCACACAGTCTCGCACACAGTGGAAAAAAAATATGAGACATACCGCAAGATATGTCATCTATCGTCTGCTTCCATAGATGTTGGATTGTTAAAACAAATGTTCCACCACTGGACATTAACCTAAATTCAATTTTAAAAGCAAATATTTTAACATCAAAAATAGAGTTTGGAATGACATATGGGTGACTAAATAATGACAGGATTTTAATTTTTGGCTGGACTATTACTTTAAATTAACATAATATTAGTTACCTTTAACTATAATAGAATAGAAACTCTATGAAGTTTCTAATTCATGTGTAAGAAACAAAGGAAAACGTGACTGAAAATGTGGCATGCCACCAAATCACACCTTGAAGCATGTCGAATGTGTGACGTCTGAATGTGCTGTGATTAATTGAAGAACTGCCACTGATGATTTCACTCTCTCACCAAGCCAAGGAACAAGTGCACCCTGAGGTATTGTAGCTAACAATCCATTATTCAAGGAGGAGGCTGCAGCTCCAAGCTGCAGAAGCACAGTTGACACCAGGAAGCTCTGAGGCCATGCTCAGTTACAATTATAGCTCCTAGCACAGCAAGAGTGGAAGAGGTGAGCATACTTAAAATCACAGACCTGTGATGTCGAGAAGACTGAAGCTACAAACAAAGTTACAAGCATTCAACTTATGTTCAAATATTAGTTTACTTTAATATTTAGTTCTCGTATCTAGGAACATAGCTTTCAGTTGAAAAATGTTTGGACTGATATGTCTATACTTAAACAGCATCCAAACTTAGAAAGCGATAACATCTGCTTTTGAGGAACATATATAACTAAATGATGAAGTATTCACAATTCAACACCTCTAAAAAGCGTGAGAACGCTTCATCATTATATACTTCAGTGCTCTTGCAGCCTCAAGGAGACACTTTGAGAAACAGGTTCATCCCCTCAGGGAGAAAAAAAAAAGAGCAGATGAGAACGGTTTCTCCTAGACTGCAATGAGATTCAGTAGAGAGCATATTTAAGAATTTTTCTTCTCAGGTTTTTCTCAAGACAAAAAAAGATCCCAGTAATCTCCCATGTGTCTCCTTTAGAGATTCAAAAGAGATCTCAGTGTCTTAAACTGTGCTCAGATTTGCCAAGAAACCAAAGTCTGCAATCAAAGTTTCAGTATGAACTTAGACATTTCTTCTCAAATTCTTCCAAATTATCTGAGATATTTTATCTGCATTTTTTTAGTTATATATTTGCATTGTGCAAATATATAATCGATGTGTATCAAATGTTTTTGTTCCTCCTATGAAATTAAAGAAACATCTAATGCCACAAAACTGAGACTTCCACAGTCTCTCTCAATCCAGAACAACTAAGCAATAAGATTCCCCTTCTTCTCTTAGAATGCATGGAATTTCTACATGTGGCAGATGGAGGATGAGACTTTTTTTTTTACTGATAGAGAGTCAGAATGCTGATCTGAATGTACAAAATCACATTTGAAGCATCTAAAATAGTGTGTATAAGTTAATAAGTTAATAAACACATATTAATTTCATGCCAAAACACAAAGATTTTATTTGTAATGATTATTATGCGTGGGTTCATGACATCATTGAACGCTATCTTTAAGGTGTTATACAGCAGTATAACAGTCTGCTCTAAATAATGTTGAAATCTATTTGTTGCGAATCTCACAATAAAAGAAGCAGGCAGGAAACCTGTCCACTCTCACAATGACTGCACATCTGAATATGAATGGATATGCATTACTCTCATGTCTGCGATAGAAGAAAACATACGCTGTGACTGGAGATCGATGAGAACAAGGAGAAACATCCACTGAGCTCTGGTAAATGGATCTCTAGTCCATCCAGCATGTCAACTGATCAGTCTCCCATTTCTCAAAATACTGATGTAATGTGGCAAGCTATCTTAACAGTGATTCCTTAAAACTAACTAGTAGATATTTTTTATTGTATTTTACTAGGATTTACATTTTAATTACTTGTAAGTAATCCATTATTGATTAGTATCCCTTTTTTGCATTTTTTTCTACAGTAACTATTCATAAAATAGTCATACTGTTTACTTACAGTGACTCTATTGTATTGCATGACAAGTAACTATTCCATGGTTAACTGGTAACAAATTAATTCAGTGATGATCTGTGATTCAGGTGATCCGCTATTTACAGACTAGTATGTTCAAACCAACAAAATCTCACAGCAATTCATAACTGTTTGACGTTTTGCTGAAATGGTGGCTAATTCGTACAATCTGTTTAATCCCCAGAAATGGGTAGGTTTAGAGGTGGGGTTAGGAGTGGTTCTTCATAATGAGATTTGTCTGAAAATTGTACGTTTTTGTACAAATCAAATCGTACGAATTCATACGAAATCGCCACCTCGTAAAATATGTATGTTTTCTCATGACATTGGGTTGGTTCAAACTGTTGCTAGTACCTGTTCCAGTTTTACATTTAGTTAAGCAGACTTTTTTTCAAGGCATAATAGTATTTACATACTAGAGTCTCATTAACATACAAAAACATTAAAGCTGGAATAGATAAGAATAAGTAGTCATCAACTAATGACATGTTTATTTGTGCTCTATAAATAAATTGATTTACTGAGTGATTGACTGAGAAGTATATTAGTATGTATACTATTAAATAAGCATAGAGAATAGTATCTATTAAGTTTATGACTGTTGATGGGATATACTAAGGAATAATTGGTGAAATTGAAAAAAATAGATAGCTAGTCTCTACTGGATTACCTGGATGATCATTAAAATAAATCACAAGAACCGGTAGCATAAATCTGAAACTTGTTTGTTTTAAGCATTAAATGTTAAAAGAGCTTGCCATAGATGTAAAAACCGTAGGAGTATGATCATGAAAGCCGTAGCAGCCTGTCAATGGGATGCCGTGTAAATAATGTTTCTCCTACTACATATTTGACCAATAAAAACAGCATGAGCTATAATGAATGGCATTTTTAAATATTTATCTGACTTGTGCTCATATACAGTTACTGCAAACTAATCATGCGTTCTGTGGTTAATTTCAGGGCATGTTTGAGATGCACAATAAACATTTTGTTTTAAACGTGCCTTTTAAGAGTATTCTGTGATGTGCCAAAATATAACAGTTCTTATTTTGTCTCCCTGTCTTGCGGGAATTTAAAGTTAAACAACATCACTCACAAATAAAACATGCATTCTGCGCTTTGCCACTCACCTTTGACGAGATGCGGGACAGCGAGGTGCACGCAGAGGGCGATGGAGACGAGCAACGGTCCCATCCTCACCGAACAGCAGCTACGAGTTCCAAGGTTACAAACGTCCAACGGTACCTACGGTTAAAACTTCTCTTTTTCCACTGAGTTACACGCAAAGGTTATCTACTAAGTATCTCCCTGTACAGGTGTCAGTTAAGTCAGTGGGTTTTTTTTTTCTCCTAGGAAGGGTCAGCGGAGATTAAATAAGTGATCCTCTCAGGAGTTCCTCTTACCCTTCTGCTGCAGTGGCACGCGGCGAGATAACGGAGAGACTCCGCGCGGGTCCCGATCAAACGGTGATTGCGCGCGGCAGACGGTCAGTGTAGCGCTCGAGCAGCGGCGCTGTCTTACTGATAAAGACGAGCCTCGCTCCTCCCCAGCAGCCCTGGAACCTCCAATACACAGAACGAACGGCGAAATCCAAATGGGTGGGACACTGTCAGTGTATTTCGAAAGACGCTCTTTTTGCTCTGATGTAGAACAGGTACAGAGGCTTAACTGTTCTGACCTCCCTTCCGATCACAGACTTACACACACACACACTATTCTCTCTGTGTCTGTAGGTGAGATAGTGGGATGGCCCTGTAGAGGGGAGACGAGGGATTGCTGTAACAATTTTTTGCTTTGAAGTCTTTGCTATTTATATCAAACTTTGATATGATCGTCCCATATTTATCTGTTACAAAGTAAAATGAACTACAGAGAGCGCAACAACCTACCTCGCGACCTGGGTGAGTTTAAAACAGTTGAAATAATTTTAATGCATTAATTACTGTTATTATGCCATCACTAACCCAAAAATTTCAATTTCAAAATATAAAGGGAAAACAAATAGTAAACATTTTAATCCAAAGAAAGAAAATAAAACTAAAAACAAATATAGCACACCACTCGGATTGGAATTAAAATAAATAAATAAATAAATAAAAATCAGATTTAAAGCACTTGGTATCATACACTTGCCGACTTCGTATGGTTACAGAGAAAAATGGGTATCATAAACTAAGGCCCCGTTTACACTAGTGCGTTTTTGTTTTAAAATGAAAACGATACTCATCTACTCTGGCGTTTCTACAGCGTTTCAGAAACGATCTCCGTCTACACTACACGACCTAAAACGCATGTCACATGACTGTTCATGCACACTGGGCATGCACATGGTGTACAAGTGTAAAGTTATCTCTTGCATGTAGGTAGATGCAGTATTTAAAAATGCAGAGTTTAACTGCACAGTGGCTGCTAAAAATGACAACAAAAGCCAGCAAAGATTGCATTTCAGACTCTAGTTGCATCCCAAACGACACACTATACACTATGTACTTATGCACTATGTGCTTATCTATGTAGTGCGTGAATTGTATAAGGTTATTTTGTTATTTAACATCAGAGTCTGACAGCCCCTTCCCCTCCGCTACGTAATTAAAGCTGCGACAGTTGAGTGCATGAAGTGTCCAACATTCCACACTTTGGTTTTTTTTTTGTTTGTTTTTTTTTCATTAATTTAATCCGTGGTTAGTGCATCATCTGGGTATTTAAAGTGTACTTTTTTTTTTTTTTTTTTTTTTATTTTCAGTGTGAACATACTACTTGCACTATTTATACTTAAAAACGTCATAGAATAGTGCATAAGTATGCAAATTGGCATGCACCTTCTGTGTAATTGTTTACACGGTCGTCAAGGATATATGCAGAGCGAACATGGGCAGCCATGGCATCATTTTCAAAAGTCTCAATTTTGGTACACTGAAGTCTCAATTTTGGTTTACAACGGTGTTTTCAAACTAAGGCCATGTCCACACTAATATGTTTTCGTTTGAAAACGTATATTTTCCTCTCTGTTTTGGCCTTCCGTCCACACTGAGACGGCATTTTGAGTCAACGAAAACATAGCTTTTGGAAAACGCTCTCCAAAGCGGATCAATTTGAAAACGCCGTCTTCGCGTCGTAGTGTGGACTGTGAAAACGGAGGCTTTTGAATACTATGACGCATTTTTAGTCATGTGATGCAGTCATATGACCAGTTCAGCCAAGACACATCTCCCAGTCTACATTCTCGCTTGATTTGGCCACTTTATACTCCTGTGTTACTCGCAGCAACAACTCCACCACACTGTCGGTCCATTTAAAAAACTCAGTGCCTTTCCTCGACATTGCCTCAAAGTTTCAAAGAGCCGGAAAGTAAATAAACGCCTAGCGGGAATAATGCAGGTCGAAGCTTTGCTCGTGCGCAATAGGGGGGTGTAAGCGTTTTCATGCATTTCAGTATGAGCAACTTTTGGAAAATGTTTGAAAATGATAGTGTGGACGCGCAGAGTTTTTAGACGAAAACTCCGTTTTCAAATATATCCGGATTAGTGTAGACGTAGCCTAAAACGGACTCTGCAGCATTTTCTAAAG
Source organism: Chanodichthys erythropterus (assembly GCF_024489055.1). Classification (NCBI taxonomy): domain Eukaryota; kingdom Metazoa; phylum Chordata; class Actinopteri; order Cypriniformes; family Xenocyprididae; genus Chanodichthys; species Chanodichthys erythropterus. Next base: position 44,337,818 of record NC_090233.1, read on the forward strand.
TCTCCGTTTTTGAGGTTCGAAAATGCCGGCGTAGTGTAAATAACCATAGCAAAACTCATGCATTTTAAAAGGAAAAAGCACTAGTGTAAACGGGGCCAAAATGAATAAGGATCACAAGTTATAAACTTTCACGTTTTTTTCAGAACACAATAAAGTCACGCAGAAATGTGTGCCTTGTTGTTAAAACTAAACGGCCTACAGTATGTGTTCTAAAAATGGCTCAGAATGTTTGATGTCATCCATCTATAGAATATTACACAGCTGCAACGGTGTCTTAGGCCCCATTTACACTAGTGCATTTTCATTTTAAAATGGTGTTTTAAAAAGAAAATGATTTCTGTCTACATTGGCGTTTCCACAGCATTTCAGAAACAATCTTTGTCTACACTACATGACCAAAAACGCATGTCACATGAACGTTCTAATCGCTAAACACATGCAGAGTTTTGGCAGCTGTCTAATGTTATTCAGCCTGAGGGTGGCGCTGTAATGTTGATTGACAGGCTTTTACACACAAGACACACACGTAGAGGAATTTCCAGTGAGGAAAATAAAGTTATGTCTATTCTCAGAAAAAAAACATAAAACAAACACAACAGAAGTACATAAAGGTACAGAGCCCCGAACATGACATGCAAGAAAAAAAAAAAATTAAATTGTGCGCACGATCTATCCTACCATTTTTTTCCTGCATGTCATGTCCGGGGCGGGGCTTTGTATAAAGGCTATTCACATGAGCATGTTTAAACTAAAGGATTTATATTTTTGTTGATTTGATACGCTACTCCACATAGGAAGAACAGACATGCCAGATAGTTACTGGCCTGATGCAGACCAATATGCACACAGCTGAAGCGGATTTATATATCATCTCTGTCTGGAGCAAGGTTTACGTAAGGTAACAAAAATATGCTGGGCAGTCTCAAAACTGTCCCAATGGCTCTCAATTAGAGTGCACTGCAGTATTATTTTCACCACAAATTTACACTGGAAAAGTGTGGGGTGCTATAGAGCTTGGGAGGGCTCAGGCACCCTCTGCCCCACTTAGTATGCTTGATAAAGCCATGCACTAAATTTTAGTATATCCTGCACTTTACTAATTAAAGTAGTCTAGAAAATCTGAAAAATAATTTGTTGCAGACAAGCAAGATGACTGGACCAGTGAGAAACAGCAGGAGGCAGAGCACAGACTTGAAGCAGGAAAGCTTTCACCAGAAAGGGCAGAACAAGATACAACTCAGATGATTAGAAAGTCTTTGGAGTGATGCATTCAACATAACTCAGTTAAGCATTCACAGGTAAGGCTTTTCAAAGTCTTTGGAATGATGCATCAAACATAACTCAGGTAATTATTCATAGGTAAAGTCTTTCACAGTCTTTGAAACGAAGAGCAGAATGTATCTCAAGTAAGTTTTCACAAATCGCGTATTGCTGCGTATTGTTCAAAATCAAGCTAAAACTTGTGTCCTTTCAGAGAATCAAACATCATTACAGGAAACATTCGGTGAGTTTGGTCCTTTGCAGATGAGCACAGTTTCAGCATTTCTATACACTCTCTAATAACAAGCATCAGGTGCGGCTCGTTAGAGCTCTGGGAAGTGAGAGAGGGTGAATGACGGAACAGAGTCCAGGGTGTGGCTATGACATTACCCTCACCTCTAGGAGGGGATTTCAGATGTTCCAAAATATTCCCTATAATCCATGGGGGAGTGGAGGGAGGGAGAAACCAGGTAATATCCCCCCGCAAGACGACCAGGACGCATGCCCACAGCAGAGATGAAGGAGGGAGGAGCCATGAGGAAGACTTGGCAGGAGAAACCAGGGAGCCGATGGACCAAGATGAAGCTGGCCAAGATGAAGACTCAGGTCCTGGAGGGCTGGGTGCAGCTGCAGTGACAGGCAACCAAGTTGGAGCATGGTACCAGAGAACTGAGGTGAAGACGGAGTGACCGAGGACCAAGGTGGAGCTGGAGAGAAGGAGGAGCCGACAGAGCCAGAAGGGTGGAGGGACGAAGCACAGCTGAAGGCCTGGAAGTCTGTGGCACAGGCAAAGCAACAGCTGAACAAGGCAGAGCTGATGAGACGAGGAAGGCTGGTGGAGCCATAGAGACGATGGTCCCAGGTGGAGCAGAGGGAGCTAGGAGCCACGGTGAAGCTGACTGGTGATCCTAGGTGGAGCTACAGGGTTGACCATCCAGGGTTCGGCTGGCACTGGCACAGAGTCAGACTGAGGTGAATCAGCATGAGCCAAAAGGCTGAGGAGAGGCAGGGCAGGCAGGTCTGGAGGACTGGGCAGACATACAATTCAAGAACATCTATTTTGCTGACATGGAACAGGCTGAGGAGGTGGTAGTGGGAGGCAGGGTGGGAGCATCAACATAGGAGACTTGGAGCAAGAGGAGAATTGAGACTGACCGGGATCCGAAGAGGAGGAAGGGATTAGACATAGAAGGAAACCAAGACTTCCAGAATTTCAGGTGGGGAACACTGAAACTCTCTGATGCAGATGGACTGTAATGACCATTTATTCTTCATTTAGCTCCACCAAGACTCCCACAGGTACAGAAGTACAACCCAGAACACACACCTGGTCAGACTTCTCAGACAGCTTTGGCTCCATGACGGCAGACATTAGCTTGTTATGGGCTTGGTGCACATCGAGGACATCACGATTGGACTGAAGGGACTATAGCTGAGTGGCACCGTCGTCGTTGTCCACCTCTCTGACTATATGCTGAGCCACACAGTTTGAAGATGTCTGGGCATGTCTGGGCATCAATGTTATGAGTTTCTGGAGTTTTGGTGTTGGAATTTGGTCTCATTCTTGCCTGATATAGGTTTCCAGCTGCTGAAGAGTTTGTGGTCGTCTATGATGTTCTTTTTATTTAATGATGCGGCAAATGTTCTCTATAGGTGAAAGATCTGGACTGCAGGCAGGCCAATTCAGCACCTGGACTCTTCTACGACGAAGCCATGCTGTTTTAATAGCTGCAGTATGTGGTTTTGCATTGTCCTGCTGAAATACACCAGGCCTTCACTGAAATAGACGTTGTCTAAAGGGAAGCATATGTTACTCTAAAATGTTTATAAACCTTTCGGCATTCACAGTGCCTTCCAAAACATGCAAGCTGCCCATACAGTATGCACTTATGCACCCTCATACCATCAGAGATGCTGGCTTTTGAACTGAACGCTGATAACACACTGGAAGGTCTCCTTCCTCTTTAGCCCGGAGGACACGGCGTCATTGATTTCCAACAAGAATGTCAAATTTGGACTTGTCTGACCATAGAACACTTTTCCATTTTGAGACAGTCCATTTTAAATGAGCCTTGGCCCACAGGACACACTTAGTCTCATTCACTAAATGAGTCTTAGACTCATTTAGTGGCTCATGTGGTTTGAAATTCTTTTAATTTTATTCAAATTTAAAAAATGTCCCAACATTTCCGGAATTCGGGTTGTACGCTGAAATAATGAGTGTGAGGTGTGGGAAGCACGAACGGGCAAATGACAGAACCGAGACCAGGGTGTGACTTGACACATACTTACTATAGGGTTTGGATTAGGGTTTGATTTAGAGTTAGTTTTGTATAATTATGCATAATTTACTGCTATTACTATATTACATGTAACGTAAAAAGGACACTATAAATGAAAGTGTGACCTTTTTTTTTTTGTTCATACAAAATGGTCATCAAAACTTTGGTTCCCAACATTTTTGAATATATCTTCTTTTATGTTTCAGGTTTGGAAAGGCATGAGAATGAAATAATTTTAATTTCTGGGATAACTATCCTTTTACTTAAAAATATATATATATATATGTTTTTTTCTGATACATATACAAATACATTGCTAAAAATAAAATGGGGAAAAAAACAAAAATGTGTATGTGTATGTTAGTCTCTCACAACTGTGGAAAATGTAAGCGTATAAACTTTCCCATCCTGTGAAGTCTTTGTGGGTCCATTTGAAGTACACTGGAAAGTGTTACAACCATCCTGTCTACTCAACCAACAGAAAAGATTGTGGTGTTACAACACACTCCGTTCTTCTCTATCCAAATCATTATGCTTTTCATGTAGTAATCTCTGTTTTAATGGGTTAAGTGTACTTATTGCGCATAGTAACTCCATTAATTTTAATGGACACACATCTCTTTGAATATTTGAATCATTGACAGACTGTGGAGTACGTTAATCCCACATTAAAATATAAAACAATTTAAAGCAAGCCCGAGCTGTCGATTTATTACACCACTTTATACCCTTCATTAGCATAAAAGGAGCAAAATCCTTATGCTGGCTGGTTCAACTGTGGATGATGAAGTTTGGTATGAATACTTATCCGACATGGCCTACAACATTTGACTTCCAGTCCCTGGTGATTTGATATGACGTTTAATTAATTACAGACAATAAAGTGGAGCATCTCCATATACATCACATCAGACACAGCTGCTTACCATCATTCAAAAATTGTAAAACCCTTTCCTAATCCTCTGAGGGGTACTTTAGAGGCTTATTGCTCTTTCTGTATGTAACACGTGTGAAGAGCAGATCATACCAGGGACACCTCTTATACAGGTTGTGTAATCTATGAAAAAGAATCTATAAATGCTGAAAGCTGAATATATTTATAGAGCTCTACTGCGGTTATGCTATACAAAACAAAATAACTGTTCCATATGTGCAAGAACGCAGGAATATAAATTATTCAGTTGCAGCAAGGTGTACTATTTACCTTACATCCAAGTACCTCGGGATTCATAACACTTATTCAAAAAAGGTGTCTCTCCTACTGACAAAATCAATATTCAGGGTTTAGTACAAGTTAAGTTCACATCAACAGCACCTGCAACATCATGTTCATTACCACAAACAAGATTAAAATATTCAGTAAAAGCCTGCCCATAAATGTTAAAATACTCAGTGTTTCAATGGTATAGAAACTCATTGTCTTCTGCCTGTAAAGTATACTGTAACATCCACAAGGCTTATGACTGATATTTTTTATTTAATGCATATGCCATGTTATACCTGCAGAACACTCATTGTTGTCATGTTGGAATGAAGGATTATTTCAGGGATATATATATATATATATATATTTTTTTTTTTTTTTTTTTTTTTTTTAATCCTTTGAGTCCTCTTCTAGAAGTAAGGGATTTGAGTAGCCTTTTCAATGTTTTTTCTTGCCTTCCATCCATCCAGCAGCATGTTTTTGAATTTTGGCAGTAGTCGCTCTTTTTCCATGTTCATTACTCTATTCACTCTTTCAAACCCCACGGCACTAAGAGAGTAGAGGCAGGGAAGACAGAATTAGCGACACTGCATTAATTCACCAGAGAATATTACTTTTGTCTTCCTGAACCGCAGTGGGATACAGCAGTGCAATACCCTCCCAAAAGCCCCTGAGCTCTTTCTTCAAAGGAGCAATGCTCAAAACACCCTGCAAATCATGATCTTTAAAATATACATTTTCATCAGTGTTTCCACAGGCTTGGGAAAGCGGAGCCGACAAGGATTATTTTGCAGTGAGTTTTTTTTTTTTTTTTTTTGTTAATGTGCGAGACCATAATAACTGCTCTCTGCCACTGGTCTATGTTCTCCATCTGTTCCTCTGACGCATCGAGCCAAGGAACTCTGTAGAAGTTTTGTGAAGCACTTGGCCTAAATTAAGAGGAATCTGCACTTTCAGTTTTGTCTGTGTTTGAAAGTCATATTTGTTTCATTTTGCTGACTGCTGGTCCCGTGCTGCATTTATATTAGTTTGCTGGCTGTCAGACACTGAATCGTTGAATGAAAAATGTTGTTCTACTTTGTCCCCAATAGACGGAGCAGAGGTTATATTATCCCCCATTTAAACAAGCCAAGAAACATAGACTGGAATTTATGTGGTTTTCCTGCTTACAGTAGAGCTACTGGAAACTAGAATTTTATCCAGCCTATTTTGTCTTCATTCCTCATGCACATAGTGGCAAATGATGCTCTGCAAACCAGCAAATATGAATAAAATAAGAATAAAAAAATAATACTTTGTCAAATACTTTTATATAGCCTACTGTAAATATGTACATTTGAAGACCGGAGAACATGACCTGACATGAACACAGTGATAATGTTCCAGTATTACTCTCATCCCATTTGTCCTTTGTAGTTCTTTGCTGCCTATGATACATGTATATTTTTGTATTCTTTTTTTTTTTTTTTTTGCTCTCTGCAGCAAACATCTGATAGCTATTATTTTGAGTAACATTTTCTAGCTAACAAACAACACAGTTACAAAGCTATTTTCCATGACAGAGTAATGCAGTCTTTGATGTTGTTGTAGGATCTTTAATTAGCCGTTTATTTTGTTGTTTAAGTGAAATGCCATCCATCCAATCAGACTAGGATCATGTGTACAATTCACTGTATACATACAGTTCACCTATACATACAAGTCACTGCACTTTCCAGCTGAAAAGAACACTAGTGGCAGTAAAAAAAAAAAAACATCTTTTATTCCTTTTTACACATATACTGATTACAGGGGTAAATTATCGATTTATAAAGACTTATTTTAGCACAGTTTCTTGCACAATACTATGTTATGACCTCAAAACACTTTTTTTGTAAACACATTTTGATAAAAGCATCACATAATCAGCTCCATTTGTATGGCTTTTCCATTGTAGTAAACTTGCTCAGTAGCCCACCTGGTACAGCATTGCACTTTTGATGCGGAGCACTCAAGTATGAGTCCTGTGAAACAATAGGCACAATAAAGAATCACAAAGACTTAAAAAAGTAAGCTATAATTGCATGGATGCTTCAGCAAATGTGTTTTTATCTCACATCTGCTTTTCTTAACACTATTGGTTAGATTGAGGGTGGGGTATGTTGATATTTTCAAATTGACATTTAGCACCATTTCTGAACTATTCACTTAGCGCCATTCATGATACATGCAACAACCACTGTAATAAAACCAGATTCATCTGTTTTGGATAAAACTGAATGCACATGTAGCGTTTACTAAACATTTCACTATGAAAGTGTCACAATTTACAAGAAGCAAAATAATATTTTGCATAAATGTTGCCACATGCAAGTTTTTCCAATGATCCTGGATTGCAAATTAGCCAAATTCAGATATGAACGGCATTGTCTGAAATATAAAAAGATTAATATTTCTGTATTCGCCATGCTCTCTTTGAGATGCCACCACTTTATGCTTCAGTTTAACTAAAGATTGCAATTATTGTATATACACAACACATTAGTATAGTTAGGGATAGTTCACCAAAAATGAAAAATACATCATCATTTACTTACCCTCAAGTTGTTCCAAACCTGTCTAAATATCTTTCTTCTGCTAAATACAAAAGAAGATATTTTGTAGAATGTTGGTAATGAAACAGTTGATGGGCCCCATTGATTTCCATAGAATTGTATTTTGTTTCATACTACCCAGCTAGAAATGTTATTGTTCTAAGAATGTTCTGGGAATGTTTTCAGTGGCAAGTTTTATTTATTTTTTTTTTTTTTTTTCAACACCAGGTTTACAAACCAGGTTTATAATTATTTCTGTCATATGTGTATGAAAGTTCTTATTGAAATAAACAGAGGTTTAGATGTTGTCAGTAAAATTTGGTTCACCATGATGGTGATCATTGTTTGCTTTAGTTGGACTCTTAACTATTTAATGTTAGTTTTTCTTTGGCTGCTGTAACTATTTGTTATGGCAAGTACAGCGAAATAATATGTGATCAGATGATGTTAGCTATTTATTGATGATAAAGACATTATCATCGCATATTGGTCTGATAATCTGATTTCACCTTGTCTAATCTATGGTATTAATTTCACACTATTTCTTATAGCATCTCTGTGGTTCTTCAGTATTAGATCCAGCAGTGTTTTAATCAGATAATATCAATTATTAAAAAAAAAATAAAATAAAAAAAAATTGTTAAACTCCTTTGACATTAACACACAAACAAACATCAAGAATCAGCATATGAATCTCAACAACGCTGACATGTTTCATGCTGCAATGCATTCTGGGCACACCATACAAAACTCACACTGTATGGTGTGCCCAGAATGCATTGCAGCATGAAGCATGTCACCATTATTGAGATTCATATGCTGATTTATTGATGTCTGTGTGTGGTTCAGTAGTCAAAAATGATTAGTTTTTCCACCAATTTTCATTTTTGGGTGAACTATCCCTTTAAAGGATTAGTCCACTTTCAAATTAAATTTTCCTGATATTTACTCACCCACATGTCATCCAATATGTTCACGTCTTTCTTTCATCAGTCGAAAAGAAATTAAGGTTTTTGATGAAAACATTCCAGGATTATTCTCCTTATAGTGGACTTCAATGGCCTCCAGACAGTTGAAGGTCAAAATTACAGTTTAGGTGCAGCTTCAAAGGGCTTTAAACAATACCAGACGAGGAATAAGGAATGAATGAGTGAATGAGGCATTTATATAGCGCTTTCATATGTACAACTGTACACCCAAAGCGCTTTCCAATCATATCAGGGGTCTCTCCTCATCCACCACCAGTGTGCAGCATCCAGGGTCTTATCTAGTGAAACGATTGGTCATTTTTGAAAAAAAAAAATGCAACTGTATATGCTTTATAAACACAAATGATCACCTTGCACGTGCTTCCGCTTTCCGTATTCTTCAAAACGCTTACGCTCTATGTCCTACGCCTTCCCTATTCTACTTATGGAACGAACGCAGCACCAGTTTCGGTTTTTTTTTTTCCGTAAGTAGAATAGGAAAGGTGTAGGACATACAGCGTAAGTGCTTTGAAGAATACAGAAAGCGGAAGCACGTGCAAGGCGATTATTAACTAATAACTAATCCTTTAATATACAATTAATAATATTTACATTATTTTCATACATATCAACAGATGCATACAGTAATGCCAATCATGCCCTGATAAAACAAACAAACAAACACACAAGAATAATAAGTCAGCATAATGTAATCTCACACATAAGGAACTGTGGTGTACACAGGAGGCATGTGTAATATTCCCCCCAGTTACACAGAGATATAGGAGCTCCCCTGGAGAAACAACTGTCGATGTGTTTCTTTATTGGACTCTCTGGATTCATCCTCCCACACACCTTCGCCTAAGTTCTCCCCAATCTACTCTGTTTACTCTATGTTGAAGGGAAAAAAAGAAGAAGAAGAAAAAAAAAACATCATTGCATCTCTGCAGATCATCTTGGCCTCTTTACACTGATCTCCTTCTGCAGCTGATCCCTATATAACATTCTCTTTCTTTCTTTCTTTCTTTCTTTCTTTCTTTCTTTCTTTCTTTCTTTCTTTCTTTCTCACAAATGTGTGGTAAAGGTTGCTCAGCGATAAAAGATTTTGAGCATGGTGCCCTTTGTCCAAACCTCTGTAAATGGCCCTGAGACTCATTTACAACATTGGTGTGGCCGTATATCAGCAGAAGAGGAACAGAATGGAAGGACTATATTTCTCTTGGGAGATCAATAAGCCACACCTGCACTAGATTTAATGCACAGTGTCATGACTTATGAGCATATCATCTAACTCCTCCTTGGCATTTTCTCGCCCTGGCCAGAGTCACAAACATGACAAAACAAAGCCGTGATACTTTTATCTGGTATTACAGGGATTTCATTAGAAACACATGCTGTGATGCTGGAGTTCTCACTTCTGAGAGCGCTGATGATAAAAGTGAAGTGTGCCATTTTTAAAAATATTAAAATTCTTACAATGTGTTGTACAAATTCTAAATACTATACAAATTCAAATATATAGCTATTCAAAGGTACAATGCAATAACTAAATCTTTGTATTCTGTCAAAATTTAGAATTGAAAATTGTCTCTTAGACTATCATCTGTTCTGCGGCAGACAGGTTTAGCTCAGCTAAGCTCAGATTCAGAGAAAATGGAGTGTGAATTGACATGATTGCCAATTTTCAGTGTTGGCATAGTTTTGTGTTCCACTGTGTTTTGTGTGGATAAAGGCATGTTAAGCAAATAGTGGAATTCACAAGGTAAATTATTTAATATACATTACTGTTCAAAAGTTTGCGGTCAGTACGTTTTTATCTTTTATATTTTTAAAAGAAGCATCTTAGGCTATGTCCAGACTGCAGGCAAATCATTTCAGACAGGCTGTCTACACTATTAATTGCAAGTGACAAAATAAAAATTTGTGCACATTTATATAACAAAAATACAGTAAAAGCAGTAATACTGTTTTATATTTTAATATATATTATATTAAAGTAATTTATTCCTGTGGAACAAATGCTGAATTTTCAGCAGACAATACTCCAGTCTGTCACATGATCCTTCAAAATCATTCTAATATGCACATATTTTTTTTTTTGCATCCTTGCTGAATAGACTATCTTACTAACCCCAAACTATTGCCACAATATCAGGGCATTATCAATGCATTATATATATATATATATATATATATATATATATATATATATATATATATATATATATATATATATATATAGAGAGAGAGAGAGAGAGAGAGAGAGAGAGAGAGTAATTGTCAGTACGTAATATTTGCTTTGAAAATGTATCATTCAGATTAAAAAGTTGCATTAAATCTCTTCATTGAATACTAACAGACTTACAAAAAGTCTGAATAAGTCAGCCTATCCATTGTAGATGTTGCATTTAGCTTTGCCCTATAAATGCCCCCTTCTTAACTGAAAACCACAATTCATTCACATTGAGCTTCTGTTGAAATCCAAAATATGTGTCATGAAAACAATGTTATACTTCACTTTCAGAATTTACCCACAGTTGTGGTTTATGCACTTCACTGAACCATAAAACCTAATTGCATTTTATAATTCTGACAACATATTTCAGATGTCATGCTCTAATTGAGCCCTTCTTCTCCAGAATCTTAAATTAAAAACAAAACACAATATTCAAGCTTCCCACTTGATTTCATGGGCCAGCAAACAGAAAGAAAACAAATAATCATGCTTTAAACATACTATTAATCCTCCAGACTTATATACAGTAATAACAATGATCACTTCTTCAAAAACTACAAGTTCAAATCAATATTATATTGAATCAAAGGTCCTGGGATGTTATTGGCACACTGAGGTATATTTGAACATTGTTCTAGATATGAAATAATCCAGAAGTCAAACCGTAGTCTATATGTTCAATGTTTTTATCCCAAGTGCAAACAGTTCACTCTGCATACAACAGGAGAGCTGGGACATTATTAGAGAACTAGGTTGGTTTATCAGGTCCTCTGCCACATTAATCCTCCCCACAGGACTCTTAATGTGGACAGAGGCCAATGAATTACAGTTAACTACAGCCAGATCAATCCATTTCTCTGCCTCTGGCTAGGTGATAATTGTGTCTTCACTGAAAGGTTACAGCACAGGTCAGCAGCTCACGTGAACTACAGTAGCGAAGCAATTGAAAAGACTCAAGAGACTAGATAGTGTAATGTTTATCAGGTTAGTGAGATAAAAGATCACTTTGTCACTTCTTTCTTTTTTTTTAAATTTCTTCTCAGTTTCCTTTCTTTAGTTCTTTTTTTTCTGTAAATTTGTGTCCGTTAAGTATCATTCCCCTGTACTTTGTTTTTTTGTCCTTCCGTTTAATAAGGATGTGGTGAAACTCAAGCAGTACATCTTCCTGCCCCTTAAAATCAGACTGAAACGTTCATATGACCCTGAGCTATCTGAAGTCTGATATTCATTAGATCATTTATATAGTGCTTTTGTATCATCAGACCAATATCTATCCTTAATGTGTTCTTTCAATAAATGTGACTGTCATATAATGCTTTGACAGCTATATATCACAGGTGATCTCATATTTCTTCAAGGTGAGAGCAATGTTGCTATTAGTGAAATGGAGAAGTTCAGCCTATGCCCCTGCAGTTTATACAGACAAGCACTGTAGAAGCTAGTGTAAATCCTATTTTAACGATCTAAACGCAAAGTGTAAATCGCACGGCACAGGTGCACTCAGGGCGTGTCCAATTCCACTTTTGCTATTTTAACGACGGAAAACGGTCCGTGCGCCGGGGCGCATTTTTGAAATGGGTTGTCCCTATTCTCTTAATGAGTAATAGGCGTAACGTTCAGTAAACCAATCAGAGTGTCATCTCCCATTCCCTTTAAGAGCGAGATGCGCTTGCGCCATGGTGGATTGCTATTTACATTGCGGAATTTGTTGGCGGAAAAGCTGAACGCTTTTCAAGCGAAGAAACCGATCTGCTCGTGCGCAAAGTTAAAGCAGGCTTGCAAATGCAGACTTTCAAAGAGCTCCGCGCGAAGAGTCAGTTAATATATATGTGTGTGTATTGACACGATTGTTTAATTAATTAGCCAATTTCGTTCATCGTTATAAGTAATAATAGGCTGAATTGAAAATAGGTAGCCTAATTCTATTACACGCAATGACTATACATCATTACATTTTTATATTTATGTAGCCTAAACAATAATATTCTTTTACACTGTAATCCTTTTGTTTTTAATATTTGGCATGTTTGTGTGATGCACATCCCTGTGTGTAATAAGCAAAGTCAACGCGCACTGTGGACGCGCCCAGAGGCGCAGTTTCTACCAACGCGCTCTAACAAAAAAATATTGCGCCATTGACTTTAGACTTTAGACCAGGTTTGAGTTGGTCTATGGCGCAGTCTATTTTCAGCTCCTTAAAATAGCAATGCGCCGGCAATGCACCTGAACACACCTCTTTTTTAGACCAGCACGCCCATGGGCGCACTAACTGCCGCAAATGCATTTACTAATTTAAGGACGTGGTGCTGAACGGGAAAACGCGAACGGCGCCGGACGCAAACTAGCAAACACGCTTGCGCTGCGCCTTGCGTCGCATTGCGCCGGGTGTATTATAGGGCCCTTAGTGTTACTGGATCTTAGTGTTGCATTTGACACTATCGATCACAACATTTTTTTTTAAATAGACTTGAAAATTATGTTGGCATTAGTGGAATTGCATTGGCATGGTTCAAATTAGGGCTGGGCGATGTATCGAATGCTTTTGTCACGCGCATTTCTTCAGTAAAGCCGGTTCCCTGATTGCCGCTAAATCGCCATCACCTGCTTTCAAATGAAGCGGCATTTAATAGACAGAGCCGTAGTTCACTGATAAGACACGCAATATCGCGTTCAATATCGACGGCGATACATATCGATATTGAACGCGATATTGCGTGTCTTATCAGTGAACTACGGCTCTGTCTATTAAATGCCGCTTCATTTGAAAGCAGGTGATGGCGATTTAGCGGCAATCAGGGAACCGGCTTTACTGAAGAAATGCGCGTGACAAAAGCATTCGATACATCGCCCAGCCCTAGTTCAAATCATACTTATCTGACCGTTATCAGTTTGTAGTAAACAAAGAGATGTCACATTGATCACAAGTTTAGTATGGAGTACCACAAGGCTCAGTACTAGGACCATTGCTGCTCACTATGTACATGCTACCCTTGAGAGAAATCATTAGGAAGCATGGTGTTAGTTTTCACTGTTACGCTGATGATACTCAGCTCTATATTTCTTTGTGCCCTGACGAAACGTACCAATTCACAAAATTAGCGGAATGCATAGCTGATAAAAAAAAAAAAAAAAAAAAGTTGACCAGTAATTCTTCCATCTTAAAAATATATCTAGACTACGACATATGCTCTCAATGAAGAATGCAGAACAGTTAGTTCATGCGTTTATGACCTCAAGGCTCTACTGAGTGGTTGTTCTGCTCGCTTGATAAACAAACTACAGCTTGTACAAAATGCAGCAGCTAGAGTTCTTACTAGAACCAGGAAGTATGACCATTTTAGCCCGGTTCTGTCAACACTGCATTGGCTCCCTGTTAAACATTGTATAGATTTTAAAATCTTGCTAATTACTTACAAAGCACTAAATGGTTTAACTCCCCAGTACCTGAGCGAGCTCTTAACGCATTATAGTCCTTCACGTCTATTGCGATCTCAGAATTCAGGCCAGTTTATAATGCCTAGAATGTCAAAATCAACCGCAGGCAGTAGATCCTTCTCCTATTTTGCACCTAAACTCTGAAACAATCTGCCTAGCAACATGTTCTCCAACCAATACACCAAATACATTTGTCACTTCCCTGAAATATGACCCATAGGAATGTTTACTAAAGTTGCACCCCTATTGACAACAGGACACTTTCATTGTAATGCATTGTTCACTTTTATCTGCGTTATATTTCGGGTTTCGCATAGCTCAATTGGCAGAGCATTGCAATATATAACATTATGCAATCATGTGATCATGTGACCGTGGGCTAGATCCCAGGAAATGCATGTGCTCATAAAGTGTATATGCACTATAAATGGGTGGGGTGGGTGTAGTCGTTAATAAAAAATAAAAAAATAGTTTGGAAATGGAAATAGGACAAATGGTTTAAAAAAAGTACACACATTGCATTTAAATGAACACGCATTTTGATTGGTAACGACAGTCATACGTCATTTCATGACGACAGACGTAACATGACGTCATTATTTTTACGCCAGCTAGAGGGCGCATGACTTTAAAACATAAATATAGATCGTAATAAGATTGAAAAACGACCTATAGGGTTGGGTTTTTTTTTTTCGAGGACAGTCTTCTTCCTAGCATTGTTCGGGAAGCAGACACACTCTGTCAGTTTAAATCTAGACTAACAACGCATCTCTTTATCCTGGCATACACATAACACATTATCAATTTATGTTTTCAAATCTGTTAAAGAATTGTTAGGCTGCATAAATTAGTTCAGCAGGAACCAGGAACACTTCCTATAACACCAGATGTACTCGCTACATCAGAAAAAGAATGGCATCTACGCTAATATTCGTCTCGCTGTTTATCCCGAGGTTTACCGTAGTCAGCCGGATCAGGGCCGGATCCGGACCGTATCCAGGTGAGATCGAGGACCTGCGCTAGACAAGACGACAACGCAGCTCTTAAGTGTCAGCAGAGATTTTATCAACTAGATCATCCCCTGTGAAGGCCTCATCGACACGACAGCCAGTGGCACAGATCTTCAACAAAAACCGTCCCATACCGGCGTGATATGATATGATCCTCAACCAGATGGAACTGGAATAAATACTTTGACTGTTGCGATCCCAATCAGACTTATGAAAGCTGCCTGAATCATAATCATGCACTGTTCACTGTTGGCCAGAGGAGAACTTGGCCTGGTTTTTCCCAAGGTTTTTTTCTTCATTTTAACACCTGTTTGCCACCTGATGTCACTTGTTGGAGTTTGGGTTCCTTGCTGCCATCGCCTTTGGCTTGCTTAGTTGGGGACACTTGACATTTGATATTCAACAATGTTTTGATCTGCCTGCATCAATTTTTGTGAATTAAACTGAGCTGGATGATGACATCACTGTTTACTCCAGTGCTGATATAGATAAATTAACTAAATTACTTACTATTGATTCTTACAATGGAATGAATCAATACTGAATTTACTTAAGCAATGACACCATTTTCTTTAATAGCTGCTGTGCAGCCAAAATTTCATACCAGTTATAACTGTAAAGTTGCTTTGACACAATCTGCATTGTAAAAAGCGCTATAAAAATAAACGTGACTTGACTTGCGTTGTGTGTACTGTCAATCAACATTAGAGCGCCACCCTCAGGCTGAATAATGCAACCTCTGCCAAAAGCGCTTTCAGCGATTAGAATATAAAGCTTCCAAAAAATGTTTAGCCTATCATAAGCATAGCACTTAGACCCAGAATTTGCCCTAAATGTATGGTCAGGAGCCGCTACTGATTCTTAGTATTTGATGTATAGCTTTGTCTTCTGATTCAGGATCAAAGATGTAGGTGAACATTGGAAGTTTTCAAAAGTATCCCACACACGTAGCGGGGATGTTGACAATGATTTTAATATGCAAAAACTGTTACCCAATCATAGCAGTGGGTGTTTACTATGCATGCGGCATGCCTAAAACAGAGTGTTTCAGAGAGAGGGTCAAATACAGCTTAGAAAATAGCCTATTACATCCAAATTAGTATTTTTTAATGTAAAAATCAAACATATCAAATATAATTATAAGTGGACCTCAAAGAATATTATAAAATAAAATAAAAAAGCAGTTCATTACCGCTTTATTTATTTATTTAAAATACAGCACGGAAAATTAAACTTTACAAACTTTATAAAATTGTTTATTACCATTCACAACAGACTTTTCTTCCATGTTTGTATTACAACTCCTTTTGAGATGGCAATGACTGCCTTTTCAGCAGTCCACAATCTCACATGCTCTCATTTGCAGGGACACATAGATTTACTGTACAATGTGGTTTTCTAAAACAAGAGATCTAAGAGATAGTAGACAGACTTAAAGAATTTACAGCGACATACTCATTTAATGAAGCTCTGATTGTTGTTTCATCTGCTGAATATGAATTATTCTGAACTCCCTAAACCCCACGCCCCCGTTTCAAAGAAAAGACATGTTTATCTCTGCAATGTACTATATTGTTTCACACCCAGGTGGCCTGAGTTGAGATTTAATTCCCTGTTGTAAAATGCTTGCTTGGGCAAAGGCACATGGGGGATCAGAATTTCCTGTCTTGGATGATATGGATATTCATATGCACACATAGTATTTCCCTACCCAGACATCCACACACTAAATAGATCAATCATTTGCATTTCCCATCTCTCATGCTAACATGGCCCCATTTATCATGTTAGACAACTTTATAGATGGGTTTTTCTTTCACAGGGTAATATTAATCAATAGCAAGTAAAATATGAAAAAGGAGGAAATCAAAAGTATGTAAATATGTGAATCTTCTGATCTGAGCAGACTAGTGCAACTTGAGAGTAAATATCACATGCAAATGTTGTGTGAGGGTAAGCAAAAATAACCCCTGCACTCAGGCTCAAAGACATGATTCTAATATTCAGCAGTTTTGGAAGGTGGTTGCATTCCTATAGCTCCTTCTGTTCGAGTAAAGGCAGTACATGTAGCTTATTTGAGAAATAGTTTATATTGATATACAAGTGATAATGTGTTCTGCAAACAGCAATTGTTCGTGAAACCATGCATTCTTACTAGAGCAGAAGACAAGAAAGATATCAAAAATATGTTTACATATATAAAAAGAAGAATAAAAGTCAAATCTGATACAACGATATTTAATACAAAGATACCCTGATACAAAGCTGTTGAAAGGCTATCCTCATCTTTGTTTCTCATCTTTGTTTTAAGCGTTTAGAGAGTATTTATCAATGGTGATATACTCATTAAAACACATGGCTACCTTTGATGTCTTGGGTAAAGTATTTGTGACTGAAAGCTGGCATGATATCTGTCTACAAGTGTTCTAAAAAGTGGCATCTTGAAAATGAATATTTATATTTATACTTGTACTTATACTAATATTAAAACTGTTTGTCATAATGAATCATAACTCTCACAGCTAGTCTCCCAAAAGATTCTGAGTTGCATATTTATCCAGGCACAGTTATTCAGAATCAAATGTGTTATAATTACATCACTACTGTAGATGTAAATAGAGAAAGAAAAAATACATTTATTAAACAAAATTATAAAATATAATTACAATATTATCTGTTAAATAAATAAAGCGGTTTATTATTTAATAATGTATCCATGTATTATTGAATAATCTTTCTTTACACTTGCTCAAAAATGTAAGGAAAATATGTTACATAAACTACTATACTATAATACATTACATTTTAATAATTAATACAATAATTTATTATTAAATATAAGGCATTTACAGTCTGTGGAACATAGACGAAGATATTTTGGGGAAATGTCCATTTTTGTATGTGTGTGTGTGTGTGTGTGTGTGTGTGTGTGTGTGTGTGTGTGTGTGTGTGTGTGCGAAATAGCGAAAAATGGCAGATGGAGCGATAATAACTGACATGATCCATGATAACATGATATTTTTAGTGATATTTGTAAATTGTCTTTCTAAATGTTTCATTAGCATGTTGCTAGTGTACTGTTAAATGTGGTTAAAGTTACCATTGTTTCTTACTGTATTAACGGAGACAAGAACCGTCACTATTTCCATTTTTAAACACTTGCAGTCTGTATAATTCATAAACACAACTTCATTCTTTATAAATCTCTCCAACAGTGTAGCATTAGCCTTTAGCCACGGAGCATAGCCTCAAACTCATTCAGAATCAATGTAAACATCAAAATAAATATTATACTCACATAATTCGACGCTTGCATGCAGCATGCATGACCAACACTTTGTAAAGATCCATTTGAGGGTTATATTAGCAGCGTAAACTTTGTTTATGCACTGTTTAAAGGTGCGTTCACGCGGCCTCGTAATTCCTGTAACTATGAGATTCTAACTTGTAAAAAGCGTTCAAGTCCTCGTAGAGATCGTAGTTTTCTGAAAGCTCCCAGATGTACCACGTGGCCGCTATGCCACCTGACCACTGTAGATTCATAGGCGTTGATAGTGGTGCCATGGAAACGCATAATTCCCAGTCCAAGGACGTGAACAGCTCCGAATATAACGTCACGTGTTCCGGTAACGTTCCGGTAACTACGACGTGGCGTGAACGCAGCATTAGGCAAGCGCGAGCTCCGTGGGTGGGGAGCGTGAGCATTCAAAGGGGCCGCAACATGAATATGCCCCAAAATAGGCAGTTAAAAAAATTAATTAAAAAAAAATCTGTGGGTATTTTGAGCTGAAACTTCACAGACACATTCAGGAGACACCTTAGACTTATATTACATCTTGTAAAAAAACGTTCAATGGCACCTTTAAGGATAAGTAAACACACACACACACACACACACACACACACACACACACACACGTTGGTGGAACAACAACAACACATATAATGTATGGTCTCTCTAATTTAAGCCAGATGTGGGGCTGTGTCTGTTTTGCCTGACCTTCACCTAATATAGTACATTGTCTTATAATGAGACATTTTTTGTTTGCTAGTGCCTTTTCTTTTAAACTAAAATAAATCATAATTAACTATACTGCTTGATATACAGTAATTGTAAGTCAAATAAAAGTCGTCTGTTGCAACAATCTTATAATAGTATACAACAGAAAAGACAACTCGACTGTCTCCAGGCGTGCACTAATCATTTGTCTTGTCTGTTTTATTCTGGTCTGAAAAGCTGTCTGATTCTTGACATTGAAATATGTTGTAACATTTATCAAAAGGTCTGAAGGTTTGATTTTCAGGACTTTTGTTGTTCCTCTACAAGGTTGGTGATATTAAGTGGAAGGAGCATGTCAGCTGTGCCCGTCTGAAGGTTTTGTAATATATAACCCCAGTGCACATGTGTTCAGAGATGCTGCTGTTGACTCATGCTGGGTTCAATGAATCACGACTCAACGTGCTACATGTGTATGATTTATATTGTATCCAGCCTCACTTTGTCACCTCACCATTTCCAATTAAGAACAAGCAGTGAGGTTGAGTATGAAAATGCAAATAGACACCAAATACACAATATGCTTGAAGACAATATGCTTTTACACACCAACAAACACACACACACTTATAAGAAAAAGGTTATATCATGACACATCTGAGCTTTATAATGGCAGTCAGCGGGATCAATGAGTGTGAAGCTGAAGAAAGTGCCTCCATCCACATCCATCCATCATAAACATACTCCACACAGCTCTGGGTGCATTTGTGTTAAAAAAAAAAAAAAAAAATTATATATATATATATATATATATATATATATATATATATATATATATATATATATATATATATATATATTTTTTTTTTTTTTTTTTTTTTTTAATTAAATTAAATAATTTAAAAAAACTATATTTAACAAGTTATGAAGTAAAATATCTAGCTTCTGCCAGACCGCCTTCCGTATTATTATGAAATTATGGAGAAAAAACAGAACAAAAAAAACCCAGAATATATAGCGTAAGTTAAGCTATATATTTTACTTCATAACTTGTTAAATATGGATTTTTTTATTATTATTATTTATTTAATTTTTTTTTACACAAATGCATCGATTCACTTCAGAAGGCATTTATTAACCCCCTGGAGCTGTGTGGAGTACATTTATGATGGATGGATGTGGATGGAGGCACTTTCTTCAGCTCATACTCATTGATTCCGTTCACTGCCTTTATACAGCTCAGATGCATCAGGATATTTATTCACATATCTCCAATTGTGTTCATCAGGAAGATGAAAGTCATATACACCTAGGATGGCTTGAGGGTGAGTAAAGCTTGGGGTAATTTTCATTTGAAAGTGAACTAATCCTTTAAATTAATTTTGTTTTGATTAATTTTTATTTAAACAACTCTTAAACATACTTTATCACTAAAAAAAAACATATATATATATATATATATATATATATATATATATATATATTGTGCAATCATTCCTTACATAGAGCCTTTTAGGCAAAAATGGTATTCAAGAACCCCAGGGATCTATATAGAACCCCACTGAACCCTTTTTAAGAGTGCACACATTAATACAAAAAATAATAAATATAAATACAAAAAAAGAAAAGAAAAGAAAACACAGTTATCAAACAGTTACCCATACTGCATTTCTTTTGGGAATAGTCACCACCACTCCTATTATATTGCACTTGTTTTGTTCTTATGTGTCTGTGGTTCCCTAAGGGCAACAACTGTTACAACCTAGTGATCAAGAAACAATTCCCTGTCTCAGCATCAAATATGATGCTCTGTCAATTTCTGTGAGCGTGGACTATATTTACTCTTCTCTGTGAGGAAAATAAACCAGCAAAAATAAATTGCTGGTGTGGCTGGTCATCAAAGTATTCACTGTTGTATCCCATTTAGCATCATATCATATTAGGAACAAAACAATATTACATTTTTCATTGCAGAAGTCAATAAGACAGATTTAGACAGATTTTTTTTTTAAAGGTTAAAGGTAGGGTAGGCAATTTGTTTTATAAACACTTATTGTTATTCTGGTTAGAACTCTCTTCACATCCTGATAGCAATCAATAATAGAAGCGGTCTAAATATTAAAACGTACATATATCCTCTATGAAAGTCTCACGACACAAAAATGTTCGTCAACATATATATTTCCATTCCTCCGCACACACTGCTCGCGCAGACATCACATGTCTGTGATCAGCGGGTTCTGAAAGGCTATGCAGCGGCTGCGTTTAAGTCCAATTTTTTATGCCCTTCCCTCGCTAACTTCCCTCCATCACTTTCACTCAGATATAAGTTATTGCTTACATTGCATGAGTGCCCACTACTGGTAGAATCCTTACAATGTGTTTAAACAGAACACCCTAAGCCCTTGATCACTTGTTTGCATCCGATATAAAGCTATATATATATATATATATATATATATATATATATTTTTTTTTTTTTTTTTTTTTTTTTTAATTTATTAAAATTTTTTTATGTTCCATTCTGTAGGCCTGTATGCTTGGGCTGTTAAAAATTAAATGTAAACAAATATTTAATATGAATATATTAGTAGATAACAATACAATAAACTATAACTGTGTTTTAAAAAAATGCTTAAGGTAGCCACAAGTTCTGAATGAAAATTTCCTAATAATTTACTCACCCCCATGTCATACAAGATGCTCACGTCTTTCCTTCTTTAGATTAAGGTTTTTGAGGAAAACATTCCAGGATTCTTCTCCATGTAGTGGAGTTCAGTGGGGCTCACTAGGTGGAAGGTCCAAATTGCAGTTTCATTGCAGCTTTAAAGGGCTCTACACAATCCCTTGCAAGGAATAAGGGTCTTGTCTAGTGAAACGATCGGTCATATATATATATATAAATTAAGAACGATCTGCTGTGACATCACAATCATGGTGCATTGTGGTCTATGGATCTGTTAGAAGTGTACATGTTGAGTAGACTCACTCCCTCAGTCAAAATCGAGGGTTAAAGGTCTGTCCAAATAAACTTTCCTTATCCACTTGATGAAGTACTTCAAATGGCAGTGGGATTCCCCTGAGGGGAAGTGCTTAGGGAAGTTTCCGAGTGTATGTCTATAATTGGAGTTAAATGCAGCCACGGTGCACCAAGCACCAAAAACAAACAACAACCGCCTACATATACATTTAATCATTGATAGCAAGTGCTTTTATCCAAAGTGACTTACAAACAGCTGCCTTTTATATTTCCTCCTGAACCAAAACAATGAGCGTATGTTGCATTCACACCATGTCATAACTGTAATTATGAGATGACAACCCGTGACGTTACCCGGAGCTGTTCACATCCTCAGACTCAGATTTATTTGGGGTTTTTTTTGTCAACACTATCGATGCCGAAATGAATCTGCAGCAGTTAGGAGGTAAAAGTAAGAGCTCAGTGAGATGTTCATTATTATTGCAGTGTTATGTGGTTTGAGACATGAGGTAATTTAACGTCATCTCTCGTGATGCTGTGCAGACTGCATGTTTGCTTTCATGTATTTTGAAGGAGGTGTGCTATTGTTAGCCTCTCCGAAATTGCCTACCATGCCTTTAACATTAATGTAAGCCATGAAGGTTAAAGTTAGGGCAGCCTTTGGAGTACTAGACGAAAATTTAATATTGATCTATGCCTACCCATTCGGTTCTTTAACAAAGAATATCCTAGATGCTTTGAAAGACAAAAAGTCAAAAGTTTCCTCTTTCTTTTATGTGAAAAAAAAAAGAAGCATATTTGCAGTTTTGGAAGCAGTTCCATTTCATGGTTGATACTAAGAATAACGTCAGGGATCATACAGTGTTTGTTTGCAGACAGTCTTGCTTGTATTTACATACGATAAGAATGCGACCATGTGGATGTGTGTCTGTTTTCGGGTGTGAGTCTGGGCTTGTGTGAGTGTGCATTAAGTGTGCAGTTGTTTACCAAAATCCCACAAAGGCAAATACACACTGCAGTCATCACATTATTGTTTACTCAATGAATGGAAACATATGGATAAATAAAAGCATAAATACAAAGCTATCCATCAGTTTGTTTGTCCTCCATTTTATTTATGTTGCAGTAGGCTCAAGGTTTCTATGGCTACTGCCATTAGTAATGAGAGAGGGCTAAATTTTAGAAAGATACAGATATGAAAATAGTGTGTTAAACCTTCTTAATGATAATAATAAAAATGATTCATTATTTTATTATATTTGATGAAAGAGTAGCAAAATACTGTCAACTTAGTATCTTACAACAACAACATTATTGCTACAAGATACAAATATGACATTTAAACTTTTAACTAACACAAATAATATTATTAATAATAATCTTTATTTACTTTATTATTATTTTAGTTAAATAAACTTGAAAATGTAGCGCAATGATGTCGTATCAGTACCTTACAATAACAACACCATATTATTATAATTATTATTATTATTACAGAATACAGATATGACAGCAACATTCATCTGACACAAAATAATCTGTAATATTATATCATATGTTGTTTATTGTGTTTTTGGGTGTCATTAAAAAACAACATTGAATTTATGGAGATTTTTTTTTCTTCCAGATATAAGACCATTTAAACTTATTTATTTGGAACATACCACTCGTAAAATGTTTACAAATGTTCTGTAAATTACCAAATTGTTTTCCTCAAGTTGCCTTTTGCCACAGCAGTTTATTCTGAGAGGTTTTGCTGAAGTGTAAAATGGCACATTTTAAATTCCTCAGTACTAGTTCCAATCTACTTATAGATAATAAGCCAGAAGACTTTCATTGGCTGTCTTTACAATGCTTCTTGCAAATCTGTTAATTACCCCGCTGCCTTCATCGCTGCCGTTTCCAAATCAATGAGGTGGAAACAGAAACAGTCTCTGCAAGGCTTTATGCTCTTCAAAGATGTCTCTGGGATTGTATCAGAGAAATGTCAAGTGTGCGAGTTTGTGGAAGGATGAAATTGGAAAACCCCACTCATCACGCCTGCAGACTGGCCATCTCATTGCCAACCACGTTCTCAACCTTTTTCAGGCAGAGTACTTCAGTTATTTACATACTTGACTTGGTGACTAAACACTATATGTATAGCAAAACCAGGTGCTAATGTTTCTAGGCCGGTGTTAATCTGCTGTTTGGAAGCGTCCAAGTCAAAAGACATTAGTAAAGGTGAGATAACTACAGCTTTATCAACAAACTGAAGACACATTGTAATGTCATCTGTAATTCTGGCTGTGCTTCATTTATTGATTATCCAGTGGCTTTTGATGAGAAAGTCAATGCCAATGCTTAGATATATCCCTCAGTGTTTGTCCTTGCCTGTGCCCGGAAATGGAAAATGATAAAGGGTGGCAATAACAGGTACACATTAGGCATAAGAGGACATAAAGAGGTGATTATGCAATGTAACACAACATCAACTTGTTTGATGAAGGAGATAGACATGCTTACATATTCTTAATCATTCCTACTACCATGAATCAATAACATTTAATTCAAACTGCACATTAGCACTAATCTGTGGTACTATACATAACCGGTCTAATTTAGAAAATTAACAGTTTATTATGAAATTACTTATACATTTTCACAACTGAAGAAAATAAAATATTTCTTTTATCTGCGTGAGGTCAGAGCTGTGGCTTAATGGTTAATGAATAAGCTCTGAAATAGTCATGGCGCTTATGCGAGTGATGAAAGTTTGAATTTAGTTCAAGTGATTGTTGATCGTATTCCCCAATATTTTGATTCTGTTCTTTCAGTCTTTTTCTCTTTTACCAGATTCCTTGAGGGAGCACAGGAATGGATAGACTGAATGTTGAGTACACTTCCCTGAATAGAGATTGGTGGATTCCAGGACCTGGAGAGAGATAAGTGGAGCAGGCAAGTATGGCAAGGGATCAAATGAGTTGCTGGAGAACATGAGGGAGACACTGGAGATCGAGGAAGAGTCACAAAGGTAATGGTCACTGGAGAATAGGTAAGAGTCTTTCAGGTTTTGAGGCGTCGTCCACATTGGAGACTAGACAGTGAGGGAGTGAGAAGTGCATGTGTGCTCTTATAGTACTGGAGATTGGTGAGATGATTGGGAACATGTGTGACTGGTTAATACTCAGGAGATTGTGAATGTTGGGTAACTGTGGAGCCTGGCAAAACGGTGACAGATATACATGTAAAATATATATACATATATATGTGTGTGTGTGTAATATATATATATATATATATATATATATAAAAGATATAATATGTGTACATTTTACATACCATCAAGTGTGAATACTTATAAAGTAATCCTGAGAGACTTGTAGTCACAGACATTCAGGGGCTGTTTGTACGACACCGTTTTCAACTAAATACGGAAACTTTTTATGCGTTTTGGCCATTCATTTACACGACAATGGCGTTTTGGTGGCCTGAAAACACAAACTTTTGAAAACAGGTTTCAAATTGGAAGTTTTTAAAAGAGATACCATTATCATCTCCATGTAAACTGCAAAAACGTGAATCTGTGAAAACAGTGACGTCTTGCACAAGCGCATTATGTGTTTAGTTTATCCACCTTAACTTTCAGTGCAAAAATAAGGTGTTTTCTGTGAATGTGCGAGACTTCCTATTTATAAGTCGCTAGGGAAATAACGAGAAGAATATCAAAGTGCAGTAAACTGTAAAAATAATAAATAATAAAGGTGGATAGGCATGCGCTTTTGGCGCGATTGTTCTGTAAAAGAATGTGCATTGCTGTAGTCTTTCTTTACAAAGTGACATCGCCAGCTACTTATCTGGTATGCGTAATACAGCTTTCTTTAGTAGTTTGCGTGGATCTGTGTGAACGAGGATGGTTTTGAAAACGTCATCTGCACGAAGTAAAATGTTTTTTAGTACATCGTTGTCATGTAAACATACCCTTAAAGGTGCCCTAGATTGTTTTTTTACAAGATGTAATATAAGTCCTAGGTGTCCCCTGAATGTGAAGTTTCAGCTTAAAATACCCCATAGATTTTTTTTTATTATTAATTTTTTTAACTGCCTATTTTGGGGCATCATTAACTATGCACTGATTTTTTCAGCACGGCCCCTTTAAGAGATGCGCTTCCTCTGCCACACGAGCTCTCGACTATATATACATCGCATAAACACAGTTCACACAGCTAATATAACATCTTTACAAGATGTTCGTCATGCATGCTGCATTCATGCTTCGAATTATGTAAGTAAAGTATTTATTTAGATGGTTACATTTGATTCTGTGTTAGTTTGAGGCTATGCTCTGTGGCTAACGGGCTAAAGCTAACACTGTTGGAGAGATTTATAAAGAATGAAGTTGTGTTTATGCATTATACAGACTGCACATGTTTAAAAATGAAAATAGCAACGACTCTCATCTCCATGAATACAGTGAGAAACGATGGTAACTTTAACCTCATTTAACAGTATTAGCAACATGCTAATGAAACATTTAGAAAGACAATTTACAAATATCACTAAAAATATCATGTTATCATGGATCATGTCAATTATTGCTCCATCTGCCATTTTTCGCTGTTGTTCTTACTTGCTTACCTTGTCTGTGCACAGATCCAGCTGTTAATACTGCCCTTCCTTGTCTAACTGTGTGTTCACACCGCCGGCGGCGAGAGCGCCAAAGTGACGCTAGTCATTCATTTTCAATGAGAGCCGGCGGCGAGCTCCGGCGAGAGCGGCGTGGCGCGTCTTGGATGGCGAAGCGTCGAGGAGAGTTGAAATCAGTTAACTTTATGGTAATGAGCTATGACGCGGTTCGGCGGCAACCAATTAGAATGTAGAGGCTTGTAGAGGCTTCCGATTGGTTGACGTGACTTGTCATTTACGTTGGCTCTGCTTTGACCCTCCCGTCGGCGGCGGTTTGAATGAACAGTACAGCGTTGTTGGCAGGGCGGCCAAGGCGAATGTTGATGCTCTCGCCGGCGGCGGTGTGAACACACGGTAATGCGTTGAATGGGCTGGCATTATGCAAATATTGGGGTCATACATATTAATGATCCCAACTGTTACGTAACAGTCGGTGTTATGTTGAGATCCAAGTGTTTTCCAGAAGTCTTTTAAACAAATGAGATTTACATAAGAAGGAGGAAACAATGGAGTTTGAAACTCACTGTATGTCATTTCCATGTACTGAACTCTTGTTATTCAACTATGCCGAGGAAAATTCAAATTCTGATTCTAGAGCACCTTTAAGGGCTAAATAACCTACATTTCCAAAAACAGGCTCAAGCATTTTGGTTAGAGTTCTGAGTCGGTAAGATTTATTTAATATTTTTGAAAGAAGTCTGTTATGCTCAAAAGGCTGCATTTATTTGATCAGGTACAGTAAAAATAATAACAATGTAAAACATTATTACTATTATTGTTCATTTAAAATAACTTTTCTATTTCAAAATATTAAAATATGTAATTTATTGTTGTGATATTAAAGCTGAACTTTGAGCATCATTACTCAGAAATCATTCTAATATGCTGATTTGCAATTAGAAACATTTCTTATTATTCTTATTTCTTATTATTTAAAATTCTCCAATCAAAAGTGATGTCTAATTTACCACTTGAGTAAGCAAGTTATTAAGTAAACAGTCAGTAGTTAGTTTAGTGGTTAGCAGAAATGCAGTGACAGTACTTTTAAATCTAATTTCTACGATACACCCTTACTGTATATTATGGAAGCCCGTTTCCGCCACTAAAAAAAAAAAAAAAAAAAAAACCCCACTTAAAAAAAAAAAAAAAAAGCCACTAAAAAAAAAAAAAAAAGATTAATTGCGACTTTTTATCTCAGAATTGCGAGTTATAAAGTCAGAATTCTGAGATATAAAGTCGCAATTGCGTGATATAAAGTCAGAATTCTGAGATATAGTCGCAATTGCGTGATAAAAAGTCAGAATTCTGAGATATAAAGTCGCAATTGCGTGATATAAAGTCAGAATTCTGAGATATAAAGTCGCAATTGCGAGTTATAAAGTCAGAATTCTGAGATATAAAGTCGCAATTGCGAGTTATAAAGTCAGAATTCTGAGATATAAAGTCGCAATTGCGAGTTATAAAGTCAGAATTCTGAGATATAAAGTCGCAATTGCGAGTTATAAAGTCAGAATTCTGAGATATAAAGTCGCAATTGCGAGTTATAAAGTCAGAATTCTGAGATAAAAAGTCGCAATTGCGAGTTATAAAGTCAGAATTCTGAGATATAAAGTCGCAATTGCGTGATATAAAGTCAGAATTCTGAGATAAAAAGTCGCAATTGCGAGTTATAAAGTCAGAATTCTGAGATATAAAGTCGCAATTGCGAGTTATAAAGTCAGAATTCTGAGATAAAAAGTCGCAATTGCGAGTTATAAAGTCAGAATTCTGAGATATAAAGTCGCAATTGCGTGATATAAAGTCAGAATTCTGACTTTATTTCTCGCAATTGCGACTTTATATCTCAGAATTCTGACTTTTTCTCACTACTGTGAAACGTTATTTCTCACAGTTCTTACTTTGCTTGCGTTTCCTTTCATTGCGACTGACCATCAGGATTACTGCTTTGTTATTATTATACATTAAATAGAGGACATCATAAAGGATTATTTCTAGCGCCGATTTACCAATAAAGAAATATTGAATTTACTGGAGGAGACACATATAGATTAGTCTCCGGACATATGCATTACGCAGGAATATGCATATAGAATGTTTCCACGGTAACCTTGTACACAGCGTTTCAAGGAGAAAAAACAGCTTTTACTGCCATCTAGTGGGCTTAATACTAAAACAACCAATACCTATCATGTTTCATTAACTTTGCAACTCAAGGGTAGAAATAGAATCATGCAATTCTGCAAATTACAGTCGAGGTATTTGGACAATAAAAGTTGTTTTTAACAGAATGGATACACTAATGAATTTTACACGATAATAACAATATCATAATAATCATAAGAAGAAGAAGAAGAATCAGCTGTGGCGGAGGCGCAATAAATCAGACAAAGCTGAAGTGGCACATTTTAATACATCCAACAGCTTCAGACTTCACTGCAGCACGTCTATCGTTGGATGCGCTGTTACAGACAGAGATACTGACCATCAGTTAATTGCGAGAAAAAAAGTCAGAATTCTGACTTTTTATCACGCAATTGCGACTTTATATCTCAGAATTCTGACTTTTTATCACGCAATTGCGACTTTATATCTCAGAATTCTGACTTTTTATCACGCAATTGCGACTTTATATCTCAGAATTCTGACTTTTTATCACGCAATTGCGACTTTATATCTCAGAATTCTGACTTTTTATCACGCAATTGCGACTTTATATCTCAGAATTCTGACTTTATAACTCGCAATTGCGACTTTATATCTCAGAATTCTGACTTTATAACTCGCAATTGCAACTTTATATCTCAGAATTCTGACTTTTTATCACGCATTTGCGACTTTATATCTCAGAATTCTGACTTTTTATCACGCAATTCTGAGATAAAAAGTCGCAATTAATCTTTTTTTTTTTTTTTTAGTGGCTTTTTTTTTTTTTTTTTAAGTGGCGTTTTTTTTTTTTTTTTAGTGGCGGAAACGGGCTTCCATAGTATATTCACTTGAAAGAAAGGATTTTTTTTTCTTTCTCCATTTGTGCTATTATTTGTTGGTGTATATCAGCGCCACACCAGCGAGAACATATTGCTTTTATACAACAGTTCTATAAACAAGTTAATATCAAGTAACTACATTTCAGACAAAATTTGGCCAGCTAGTTTGTATGTTTTTCCCCATTGCCAACAAAAATAGTTTCAAAAGAAGCCAATGCATCTCATGTTCGGTTTTGTTTTATTTTATTTCTTTTCTGTCAATTATTTTCTCATCTAAATAATTTGAGGCTCTTCGTCTCTTGCCAAAATGGTCCGGAGTAAACAAAAGAAAATGTCATGCACAGCATACTCGTGATCACACTCCCATACCTCCTTCTTTTCATACCACAGACAAGTGGCCCCATTCTGAACTTGAACACAAGCACATAATGCACACACTTTTCATATTCGCTGCTCAAAGCCTGTCACCCAGAAACCAGTCCGCTCCTGTGTAATTGGTTTTATTCGGCAGTAAGGCAGGAGGTAAGAAAAAAAAAATTAACTTCAATCGATTCTTTCAGAGAACACTTCAGGTTCATTTCGCTTTATGTTCTAGTTTGACTGGATCACACTTTTTAAAATGCTGTCTGGGGAATGGAATTAAAATAAAGTATCTGAAATTAAAATTAGGATCTTTTATGTTAAACAATCATTACCGCTAACAACAACATTTACAGGCAGAGGAACACCAGAGGTTTGGAAATGGATGCAGGGGTCCATATTGATATTGAATACTAAATAGATATGAGTTGACAGCACCCAGACTATTCTAAACCATAAAGGAAGAATGGCACATACAAAATCTTAGCTTGAGAATTGTTGTGTTAGCTTTGACCCCACTTTTTCGTGCAGGCCCACAAAGGTCTCTGTGTGTGTGTGTGTGTGTGTGTGTGTGTGTGTGTGTGTGTGTGTGTGTGTGTGTGTGTGTGTGTGTGTGTGTGTGTGTGTCTGATGTTTTCTTGCAATTCACACAAATCCTAGTTTTACACAGCATTTTCACTTCGCTAGATGATTCGATTTCCAGCCATGCTCTTTTTTCATCTAAAATCTCCAGGGGAGAGAATTCAATATCCATTTCAGAATCCATTCCAGGACATCCTACAATAAAGGAGGCTGGGTGTGAGAATAATCTAATGACCAGGAGCTTCTACATTTGTGTCATTTATTGAGATTGTCTCCCAGGTTGTATAACAGATCCAATGAATGTATTCAACATATATTTTCACAACTGCAGCAGACAAATGCAACCTATGCAGTTAATAATATATATATATATATATATATATATATATATATATATATATATAATATATATATATATATATATATATATATATATATATATATATATATATATATATATATATATATATATATATATATTAGCCAATTAACAGAATGAATAATATATATATATATATATATATTCATTCTGTTAATTGGCTACTACATTAATTCATTTGTCAGACATTTTAATCCAAAGCATATCCTACCTACAGCACGTTCAAGGCTATATATTTTACAAGTATGCTTGTTCTCTGTAGGTATACTCTAAAAAACATTGGGTTGAAAATGGACGAACCCAGCGGTTGGGTTAAATGTTGGCCCAACCTGCTGGGTAGTTTTATTTAACTCAACTATTCGTTTAAAAATGAGTGTATTGCTTGCTTAACTCATTTAATCCCACCAGACCCACTAGTGACTGTAAAGAAAGTGTTCATTTATAAAGCTCTAAAAATGTTACTGACTGCTGTTTTGGTGCATTTCCAGAAAATATGGAAAGAATAAAGGGTCCTGATCTGATATTTCCTGACAAACACATCTGTGCCACATAAATTTTGTAAGGAATTGCTTTTTTTCCATATGAATGGACTCCCATTTGTTACTGTGGGTGACTGAATGGGTCTTAGATTATGTTATGGTTCATAACAAGACCAGTAGACCTTTATAAAGTGTGTGTATATATGTATATATAAAAAAATGAATAAAAAACATATATGGGGTATTTTGAGCTGAAACTTCACAGACACATTCAGGGGACAGCTTAAACTTATATTACATCTTTTAAAAAGACATTCTACGGCACCTTGAATTTTTTTGTTCTTGAGATAAACGAAGGTCTTACAGGTGTGGAATGACATGATGGTGAGTAATTAATGACTGAATTTTCTTTTCTTTTTTTTTTTTTGGATGAACTAACCCTTTAACACATGGCTACAGTAGAAGATTTTGCAGGGTCATTCAGTGTCATAAAAAAATATTTAATTTAATTTATTGCCACAAAAAGTCATTTTTGATCAAACAACATTTAAAAAAAAAAAAAAAAAAAATCCCAAATTTCACTGTTTTTTGGCCCTTGCACAAAACGATCAGCTAACATCATTTCACTAACCATATAATCTTAGCATACATGTTAAAACTGTTTTGGCTTGCTGTCTGCTGTGGAGAGGCTCAGGAGGATCAACACTGTAAATTTTTACTCTCTTCATATATTTAATGTTTTTGGCAATAAAACCCTTTAAAACTTAGGAACTGCTTATCATTGTTTTCCAGTATACCATACACATGCGAAAAACTAATCTACAAATACTGAAGCAGCACACAATTTATATCACTGCCAATACATCTGGCCACAGATGCATGCATTCACACAGTTAGCCAATAAGAACCTCTCCAATTTACATTTCTTGATTGTGTTTTTGGGTCTATCATTGGCCAACTGTGTGAACAAGTACACCATCTGCATTTTTCTGAAATAATGAAATAAGTAAAACATTTTGCAGAGTCACTCAGTTTTATAATAATATAATATAATATAATATAATATAATATAATATAATATAATATAATATAATATAATATAATATAATATAATATAATATAATATAATATAATATAATATAATACTGGTTTTACTCACAAATGAATGTGTTTACACTGTTAGCCAATGAGAACCTGATGAGAATCTGATTTACATTTCAGATTTAGAAGAATAGTGAACATTGAAAAACTAAACAGCAAAAAATAAATAAATAAATAATAATAATAATAATAAATAAATAAATAAATAAATAAATAAATAAATAAATAAAAAATAATAGTACGAATTTAAAAAAAAAAAAAGTGCATTACCATTGTACTACCTAGTGACAATAATTTACAGAATTTTATTGGGACAAAAAATTGCAGTGTAAAATGTGACAGAAGCAACAGTCAAAACTATTGCCTAAAGCTGTAAGTGTAAGAAAACTGTATAAAGAAAAATAAACTGTATAGTATAGAAGACATATTATGATGGAAAACTTTACAAGAATTAAAAACCAAATAAAATTTCAGTATATGCTGATATAAAAGGCCTTGAATCAAAGAGGAATCTTATAGGTTACACAGATGACAGTTTAATTTTATAGCAACAATAAACTATGAAAGGGGGAGGGATGAGCTGACATTTATGGTTGTTTTTACAGGTCACTAATCAGGTTTGATGCATGCTCAATCAATCAATTGCCTTGAATATATTAGACATGCAAATACAGGTTAACAATGAGCTGTATTTCATAGTCCTATGAATTTAAATCAGTGACTATAATGCAACCAGTACATAATGTAAAACAAAGAAAAGAGAAATGCATGCAAAATACCTTTACAACACAAAACACCGCTCTTATGTCATGTATTTCAGTGAACCATAATCCCCAGAGGACCCAGGCTGAGATTTTGGCGTGACCGTAATGTCTACAGAATTCACATTCCTACACACCTGCATTCTTTATGCTAATCTCCCTTGTCCTTTATCGCTCTGTTTTCAACTGATAAACACTGAAATCTTGTTACCGTGACTGGCTGATCCATCAATTCTATTTAAACTTCTTTCACATTGTGATGAAAAAATCAAACGAAGTGCATGTCCCCTAATGCAATTTTCACAGTCTTTCTCCCTCACCATAAGAGGTGAAACCTACCCCAAAAGTATATTAGTGCGCAAGAAAAAAGTGCTTTATATTGTGTGGGTTTTATGGTTATTTGACCCACATACTGTACTTCAGCAAGTTGGTGTTAGCTACAGTCCAGCTCTTGATGTAGGGTTAAATTACACTGAGCTTCAGCTGCTCTTTTCTTCTAGGTTACAGATAAGTGGTTGCTATGCTTGCGTAAATTAGCATGTTTATTGCTTACTGTTGCCTCATTTCTCTCATTTCCATATCACACACCCTCTGGCCCAGTCTTAATTTTGGAAATGGGTGTTCATTTTTTAAAAGAAACCTCCCCCTCTCTATGGAAGCAATCTTCAAGCTACACTTGTACCATGCTTGAGTAACCTTGGCTTAAATGTAGCTATGCTAGGCTGCCCTAATGGTAGTACTTAGCACTTTCCAAAGCCATATCCTCTTAGCTAAAGACATCTCATTGTATTAGTCTAATTCATGATATTTGCTGAAATTAGTTTCTTGAGAAGGACAAGTGGGAATTATGGCTCCTGTTAACACTCATTTTAGGACATTGTCTTTCTGCCAGGAATTTAGAGACCCTGAATCATACTGAATAAAGATTGAAAAAAACAGCATGGGCATGTAGTTTAAATCGATTCTGCTCAAGTTAGACTCATTTTAGTAATTTCTCTGCAATTATGAACATTTACATTGATATTCATGTAGCATTGTGCATTATGTTAAAATATCAATGTTTTTTTTATCATTTTTTATTTTTTATTTTATTAAATATTACTGATTGTTTATAATAGAATTTAAAATGGAAATGGGATGCTATTATTGTACAGGAGCAATCTTGTCCAGCAGTAAAAATAATAATAATAATAATAATAATAATAAACATAAATAAATATAGGCTGATAGTATTTAACAATCTATATTGTGCTATTTTTTAATTACAGCATAATCGACATTTTCCCATGTAATGATTTAAAGTATCAAGAGGGACACACATCATTAATCTCAATCAATATATTATTAATGAGAGTTCAAGGTGTGGAATATGGGAACATTGGCAAGCCGTCCCTGTGTATAATATTTCATAATGGCTGTCAGAATAATTTGTTTTCTTCTCTCGTTTTATCCAGAGTTATAAGGAGACATCACAATTGCCCAAACACCCTGATAAACTGAAACATAAATTCGCTCATGGGTAAAATCCAGGCTGACATTTTTGCAAGGGCATGATACACTGGAGAAAATGTATCCTTAAAATGAGTTTCATTATCTGAATTAACTGATTTTATTCAAGTCGAAAATGTAATGAATCAAACTAAATACATTAGGTTGCACCAACTAAACTAAGTTTAAGTGTTAGATAGGGTAAAATGTAACACTTTACAGTGAAGCCATAATCACCGAATTAATGTGACAGTATTATAGTGCAAATGTAAGTATCTGAGTTTGAAACAACTTCTGAAATCAAGTTGGGTTATTCGTCTGTTTCATGAAAATCAATCTATTTTTCACTATTACTACTGACTCCGTTCAGAAGAGGACAGAAATTCAGATAGGTATAGGCAACAGAAATATTAATATATAAAGGACATTTGTTTAAAGTTCGCAGGTAACCACTCCAAATGTCATCAAAATTATTTCAGTAATGATGCCAAAAACGTACACATGATTTAACATGAACTTACTAAAAATCAAACTTACGGGGAGACTCAACATGGCGGCGCGTTGATCACACCCGTTTACTCACGCTCCTACAACATTCGACAATTTCTCCTTCTAGCAGCCTTAGTATCGTTCTATAACTTAACAAATATATAAATAACTGTAAACAATATAACACCACAATGACTTCGCGTACTACAAAGAAAAAACATGGAAACGAAGACGACACCAACGCTGAGGCTAATCATCAAGCTAGCATGACAATCGAGGGTAATGTTAAAGAAGCCCACGCAAATACAGACAAAAACCAAGACAGCAACATTATGAGCGCAATCGCAAGCATGAGAGAAGACTTTAGTCAAATTCACAGGAATCCTCTCAGCCATACAGGAGGTTAAACAAGACGTCAAAGAATTTTTTAACAGATTGTCTACAGCGAAACAACATATTAGCGACACAGAGGATCAAGTATCCGTACTGCAAAACACCGTAGATACCCTTCAGCAACAGGTGAAACTTCTTGGCGTTAAACTGGAAGACCAGGAAAATCGAAGTCGGCGCAATAATGTGCGCCTCATCGGCCTACCTGAAGGAGCCGAGGGCTCGCATACGGTGGGTTTCCTTGAGAGATGGCTGCCTGAGGTACTGGGACCGGAATCTTTTACCAACCCGATAACCATCGAACGAGCTCATCGTTTACAGAAACGTCGAGATCGAAACGCTCCCAAAACACTTATTATGCGCTTCTTGAATTCAAATGATAAAGACAAAGTGTTACACACTGTGCGGGCCAAAGGCAAGATAACATACGACGAGCGCGAAGTGAAGTTTTTCCAAGATATCGCCAGAGAAACGCATCTGAAAAGACGGAAATACTACGAAGTGAAGCAACAGCTAAAGGCCATGGACATTCGTTACGGAGTAATATTTCCAGCGAAATTGCGCATCACTCACGCAGGACGAGACCGCACATTTGAGAGCCCAGTCGAGGTGGAGAATTTTATTCGCAACCTTAAGGATACACACTGATAATCCTTCAGGCAGGAAGGCCGAATACAGAAGAATGGAGCCGTCACGTAACGAAATCTTTCTCTCTTTTCTTACGAGACTGGTAACGTATTTATAGAGTAAAAT
This sequence comes from Chanodichthys erythropterus, assembly GCF_024489055.1. NCBI lineage: Eukaryota > Metazoa > Chordata > Actinopteri > Cypriniformes > Xenocyprididae > Chanodichthys > Chanodichthys erythropterus. Next base: position 44,374,194 of record NC_090233.1, read on the forward strand.
AGGATTGATTGACTTTTCAAAAACACTTGACGGATGATATTTAGTTCAGTTGTGATCAATGACTTCTACAACTATCTATATTGTTTTTCAGTTATTTTCATTATAAATTGTTGTATATTTAGAAGTTGATTGATTGGTTACTTCAGTTGTTATTATAGGCTGTTGTTCAATTTCTAATATGACCAGCCGTTTGTTGATGGGAGCGTGTAATGAACGAGCATGCTCTTGATCCGCGTTATGCTGCTCCTAGCAATAGGATCGGTGACACAAAGTGTTGAATCTTTAGATTTTGTGTTAGGGGCAAAGTGCTGGCGAGTTCAGGGTGCCAGTACTAGTAAAAGCATCCTGTGTATATTTTACTTTTTTTCAGTCATGGGGCAAATTGCATTTTATTGTAAACAAGCTAAGGGACAAGATTGTAATATTATGCAATTCTTAATCTATGCACTAATACTGTAATGGGTTCCATTTCAGAGTTAAAAGTAACATCGTGGAATGTGAGAGGCTTGGGGAAATTAACTAAAATTAAGCAAGTAATGACCAGAATTAAACAACTTAATCCATCAATTGTATTTTTGCAAGAATGTCATATTTCTTCAAATAACATAACACCAATACAAAGGCGGTGGAAAGGCCAAATTTACTCAGCTTTATTTTCTCCTAATTCTAGGGGGGTAATGATTTTAATACACAAGTCAGTTCCATTTCAAATATCCAAGGTTTTACAGGACACAGCAGGTCGTTACATAATTATACAAGGCTCTATTCTAAATGAAAACATTATATTGGCAAATGTATATGGCCCTAATACAGATTGTCCGATTTTTTTTGAAAAATTATTTCTTTTACTTCTTGACCAGGAAAATTGCTAATTGCTGGAGACTTTAATTGCACAATATCTCCTAGTCTTGACCGCTCAACAGGTTTAGATACAACACACACACAGTCTAGGAAAAAGATATGGGATTACATAAAAGAACTCAATCTGTGTGACCCATGGCATAGGTTATACCCCAGTAAAAGAACATATTCTTGTTGTTCTACTGTGACGAAGGGTCATTCTCGTATTGACTATTTTTTAATCTCCAATGACCTCTTTCCAAGAGTAACATTGTGTCAGTATGATTCCATTGTTATCTCAGATCATGGTCCAATTTCTTTAGTTTACAAATCAGTAAGTGATATGAATGAAACTCGTCGCTGGCGCCTTCATCCAAAATGGTTACATGATTCGGATTTTATAAAATTTATTGGAGTACAGGTAGATAATTTTTTTAAAGAGAATAAAAATGAAACTTCAGCTGCTATAAGATGGGAAGCATTCAAGGCATATATTCGAGGTCAGATAATTTGTTATACAAGCTCAAAAAGTAATAAATTTAAATTGGAATTAGATTTATTGGAAAAAGAAATTAAACTTGCAGAGGAAAAAGCTTATTTAGACACTTCAAATACTATAGATCACAAACTTCTTAAACTTAGGGCTCAATTCAACACCCTTTCCATAACAAAAGCTGAAAATGGCTTAATAAGACTGAAACAATCTTTCTATGAGCATGGAGAAAAGGCAGGAAAATTATTAGCATGGCAGATAAAAAAAATGGACACAGAAAAAGCCATTAATAGTATTGAAACTCTGAATGGGGAACCAACATCTAATCCTTTAGAGATAAATAATGCTTTTGTTTTGTTTTATAAAGATTTATATAATTCTGAATCAGCCCATTTTATTGAAGATCAAGCTCGATTTCTCAATGATCTTCAGTTCCCACTCATATCAGAAGAAGATAAAACATATTTAGATCGTACATTAGAAGAAAGTGAAATCTTGGAATCTATATCAAAGCTGAAGAATGGTAAATCTGCTGGGCCTGATGGTCTACCAATCGACATGTATAAGCTTTTTAAAAACAAACTGATTGGTCCTCTAAAGGAAATGTACGCAGAATCATTTAAAAATGGCTATCTACCACCTACGCTGAGGAGTGCCTTAATTACTTTAATTTTGAAACCTGATAAGTCTGCTACTAAATGTGAGTCGTACAGACCTATTTCTCTACTTAATACAGATGTAAAGATCATTGCCAAAATCTTGGCATCAAGATTAGAAAAATGCCTACCATCTGTAATAGGTATAGACCAAAATGGATTCATCAAGAATGGTCAGGCTAGTCATAATATTAGGCGGGTCTTAAACATTTTGTATGAAAAAAGAGAAGCCTCAGACACATGTATTCTATCACTTGACGCAGAAAAAGCGTTTGATAGAGTTGAGTGGCTGTATATGAACGATGTATTAACTCATTTTGGTTTTGGAGACTCATTTCTACGTTGGGTCAAAATTTTATACTTTAAACCAATAGCTGAAGTTAGGACTAATAATACGACGTCAAAAACTTTTAATATATATAGAGGAACACGGCAAGGATGTCCTCTGTCACCATTGCTCTTTATTTTATCACTGGAGCCCCTAGCAATTGCAATTAGAAGCAACTCTATCATTAAGGGCATTAAAATTAAAGATCGTGATCATCGAATAGCGTTATATGCAGATGACACCATTCTTTTTCTGACAAGGCTTGAAAGATCCGTTCCAGCGTTGCTCGAACTGATTGACAGATTTGGAAAGTTCTCCGGCTATAAAATTAATAATACCAAATCATCAATACTCTTTTTAAATACCCATGAAAGACGTCAACCACCAATTGGGCATCCATAATGCAGTCGATGGCTTCAAATATTTAGGCATAATCATAACACCTACAGTTGACAGGTTAGTCCCTGCCAATTATAATCCAGTCATAGCCAAAGTCAATGAATCTGTTGACCGATGGTCCTCCCTACCAGTCTCACTGATTGGCCGTATAAACATTATTAAGATGAATATTCTACCAAAATTTCTGTATTTATTTCGCTCTATTCCACTTTCCCCTCCATTAGGTTTTTTCTCTAGTATGAAAAAAAAATTAACCAAATTCATTTGGAATAATAGACGTGCAAGACTTCGGCTAACATTACTATATCTTCCTTATGACAGAGGAGGCTTACGTTTACCCAATTTGCAGTGGTACTACTGGACTGCCCAGATGACTAATGCCACCTATTGGTTTTCCTCAAAGCCACAGTTACCCTGGGTAGAGATAGAATCGAAAGTTGTAAACGAAATGAGTATGGACCTGTATTTATACTCTGACTTGTATAAGAATCTAAAAAAGGCTACCAAAAATCCATTTGTTAAAAATACTTTAATAGTATGGAATGATGTTCAGCACATACTAGGAGAAGTTCCAACTCTCTCTTACTTTTCTCCTATTTGGGGAAACAGGGACTTCAGACCAGGGAATAATGACTCTGGCTTCAAACAGTGGGCATTAAAGGGTATCCGTAAGGTTGGAGATTTATTTGAGGGAGACACATTGATGGCCTTTAGAGATCTTAACGAAAAAATTGGAATCCCAGTGACACACTTTTTTAAATATTTACAAATTTGCAGTTATATCAATGTTAAGCAAAATTATTCCCTATCTAGACCATCACCAACAGAACTAGAAAAAGCTATGTTTTTTGAGGATCTTAGTACAAACCAAATTTCACAGTTTTATTGCAAATTTGTTAATAGCTCTAAAGAATCATCTGAATCCAAGAGAGTTGCTTGGGGTACAGATCTGCAGTATGACCTTTCAGATTTAGAATGGAGCCAGATATGTATCAGAGCCCAAAATTTATCAATTAATACTAGATTTAAACTGATCCAATTTAATTGGGTAATGCATACTTATGTAACCCCTGAAAAGTTAAATAAGTATAACCCAAACATTCCAGACATCTGTTTTAAATGCCAAAAAACATAAGGGAACATTCTTTCATTGTATCTGGGAATGTGAGGTGATTAAGACGTTCTGGCAAAAAGTGACAACAGTGATTTCCTCAATAATCTCAAAACCATTTCCAGTCACTCCTGAAATATGTACTTTGGGTTTAATTCCTGTAAATTTATCACTATCAGGTTATCATACTAAAATGATTGACATTTGTCTAGTCCTTGCAAGACGTTTGGTAGCATTTTACTGGAAGAACATAGAAGGTCCATCTATTGATCATTGGTTGAAGGATCTGGCACATTTTATTGCAACTGAAAGAATAACTTACAGTATAAAGGGCAAACTAAAGGACTACCATAAAATTTGGGATCTTTTTATAAATTTCCTGGAAAATAACCAAATATCAACACAGGCAAGGTTAGATACCTCTCACTCTACTGATTGATACATGTTGTGCTTTTGTATTTTGAGATATGTGGATATGTCTGTCTTAGCCTTTGTATAATAACCTTACCCATGTAATTAATTTTTTGGATGCTTTGGGGGTGGGGGGTGGGTAGGGCAAGGGGGGTTCTGGGAAGGTGGTTAAAATATTTTAAAATGTATTTTCTTGGCTTATTTTCTTGTCATTTTACATGCTTAAATTTCAATAAAAATATGTTAAAAAAAAATCAAACTTACTAAAAACAATCAAAAGTTTTGATTGAAAGATTGTACATTTCTTCTTATATGTAATTCTTGCAATTATCCCACATATATAGTGAGGGAATATATTTCTGAACACATTTGACAGGACTCTTTCTCATCAAATTATAGTTGCTCCAACAATAAAGTCTCAAAATGTATAAATCCTTTACTGCAAACAGAAATGTCAGTCAATCAACTGGTCAGTGCTGTAAGTTAAACGGTATAAATATGGTTAAAGCAAATTTACTAACAGCACAGGCTGAGCTTTTCGAGATTATCCCATTAATCTGCTTGTCTTGAATTATTCCATCACTTTGCTTGGCTTCTTTAATGCTCTGCTCATTTTGAGAAGCATTAGGAATACATTTTTCAGCTTACCATGAGCAAACTAGTGAGAAACAAATCTCACACCCCAGCTGAGCAGCTGGATATTTGCACTGTGTTCAGCTGACTGGTGTGTAAATATATGCATAGCAAATTAAATGACAGTACTCGTCTGCATTTGGGAGGATAATTCCTGACGGGGGAGAAGGTATGTGGGTTTCAAAGGGATTCACACATAGACAGTAAAATACCACATAATTTTTTTCTATATATTTTTCTATATAAGATTCATGCCATCATTCTCCTGCAGTTTAGTTAGTCGGCCTGGAAAAAAAGAACCAATCAACAGTTTCTTCTTTGACATTAGACAGTTTCTATTATCAGACATCTAATCTTAGCATTGTGGAATGTTTTGGAAACAAAAGTCGTGGTTTGCTGGCTACAAAACTCCAGGATTGTGTACTTTGGCATGTGTATCTCAGAACTGATGACTCCTCTGGGATTCAATGCTATGCAGACGTTATGTCCTACCAGGAGACATAAATCAAATTCACAATATCTAAGTTCAAGCCCTGACTTGCAACCCCGGACGCTGCAAATCTGTGTGGCCAGTTATCTACCCTGAAGGCAGACAGTCAAGTTAAAAATTAGACATTCATAAACTTCATCAACTTATATAATATTGGTTAAATTACTCGCAATGTCAGGTGTCAATTATTATTTTTTCTTAAATCGGTGTATTGTATTAGAAAAGACTAATCAAGTTGCATTACTTGTACAGATAGATAGATAGATAGATAGATAGATAGATAGATAGATAGATAGATAGATAGATAGATAGATAGATAGATAGATAGATAGATAGATAGATAGATAGATAGATAGATAGATAGATAGGTAAATAGATAGCTGTTGGGTTCGTTACACAATAAGAGAGGGAATGTGGAACAGTCTGACATTGAGAATCAATTAAGCACAAAGGAGATTTACACGGGTGTAAAAAAAAAAAAAGAAAAAAAAAAGAATAATGGCTGCGCATTATGTGCTGTGAGCTTGAAGGTAAGTACATCATGTTATAAAGACTAGACTAGATCGTCTTTGTAACATGGAATAGAGAGAGTCCAGGAGTACAGTATGTGTGACTAACTTTATTACAAATTACAAAGATTTCAGTTTATAAAATGTATTATAATTAAAGAATAACTTGTATTTACTTGGCAAAAGAGTATGCAGTTATATAAGGAACACATCTTGTCAGCAAACCAGATCATCTCTCTCCCAATGCAAACTTCGAAAGTTCATTGAGCAGCTGTGATAATATTTTGGAGCCACTGCTGCCTAAAACACAACAGGAAGTGTAAGCAGAACAGTCTGATCTCTTCACCTATTGTACACCTCACCACATGCCTCATCCTTTTAACTCAGCTGAGAATTGTGTTGTAAAATAAAGCTGCTTTACACACACAATGCACAGAAAGATTCTCACTTTGTTGTATTCTCGCATAGATCATGTTCTCTCGAGCCAAGAAAATTGTTTTGGTTTTAGATTATGCTTTTAAATGGGTCATTACATACACAACCTCAGTTTGTTCCAAACACATATGTTGCTATTTTTTTTCTATGGAACTAACAAACAAAATAGAATCTTCACAGACTTTTCAATACAATGACCGTGCGCTATTAAAATCATACAAGAGATTAAAGTTACTGATGATCAATCAGAGTACAAAATCAACAAGTCAGGCTGAAATTCTGGCTCTAAATGAACTCTGGTCAGTAAGCCCTACTTAAAATTGACAGTAAAATAAAAATGCATAAATTGACATTTTACAGTTGTTCACACTTTTTATTTTTATTGTTCACACTTTTCTAATTTATTAGACGTTACAAATTCCTCAAGAGGGATTGGGGCATTTAAATGAGTTTGATTCATTAATTTTGCACCTGACCTGTTTCAGTGTTGCGCTTAATACTGAATAATAATTGATATTTCGCAGACAGTGTGGCATTTTTGTTTAAGTCATTGAAGGAAGGAATCTTCTTATTATATTATGGCTTTGTGGGCTAAGTCTAGAATCCCCCTGCCACACACACAGGGACTTTTACTGTAAATGATATGGCAAAATTGGCAATTTTTCCAGAATCCAGAAACCATACATTTGACAGTATTTTACAGTAAAATTACATATAGAATGATGTTAAACCATTTACAGTTCTACACATTATATGGTTAGGTAATTTTCAATTAATCAATTAAAGGCAGGAACACACCAAGCCGACGCCGACAAACTAGTGGAAAGCAGACTGCAGGGTTGGCTCACGTCAGCTGAAATTCTCACTGAAAATCTCATTGTAATTTTGCCAATAGGTAAAAATAAGTAAAACATATTTAGCAGACCCACCCACAAAGTAAATCCTGCCTACACTCATTTTATTGTGGTATTCAGAAAAATCTTGGCACAAACTACATTCAATTTTACAGATAGTATAATTTGCATCTTTTTAGGACAGAAACTTGAGACCTCAAAGCCTGAAGCTCCTTGAAAAGCAATAGAAGAATTAGATTGGGGCTTGCACAGAGCTGAAACAGCAAACTGCTGGATCAGCTGAAACAAACACCATCAAGCAGGTCATGCCATCCTCGCTTTGCCAGTGCACATACATACATACATACACATAACAGCTAACGCAAACACAAGATTACTGAATGCAGTATATTCTACAGTAGATTGCAGCACTATTTCCTCTTTAAATGCTTTGAGCTTCATGTTCTAAGAAAGTGAAGCAAATCTCAACAAAGTCACATCTTACATTATCTGAACAAATGATTCAAAGTACTATTTAATCTCCTACTGTGACTACTCAGCAGTTCCCAGCTATTGTGCATCCCCAGCCCAGCATCAGCAGTGGAGAACATTTGGCTTCACATGTTATCACTATAAAATGGGCCCTCTTGGCAATGCATGACAGTGGCCATTGTAATCGAGTGCCACTCTCTCGCTTGTGTTGTGGAAAAGCGGCTTAGATCTAGCGAGGTTGCTCACCACCGATTGTGTGGATGCTGGCACAGGCTGTTCAAAGCATATACATTTAAACCCAGCACAAACTTCAGATAACAAGATGCCTATAAAATGTATTGAAGGATTAGTGAACATACCTCAGTCAAGAGCTGATGCTGGATATTTACACACCAACTGACAAACCAGTATTTTTTTGCTTCTATAAAATAAATATTTAAGTAAAAAAAAAACATTTTTTGTTAACTAAAAAGCAAATGCTTTACTTAGTGTTTAAAATTGACCTATAAAATCAAGATTTTCCCATTATTATTATTATTACTATGTGGCAAGCAGGGCGGGCGAGAGCCGTGAGGGAGCGGCACGAGGCCGGTGACGCGAGAGATAATGTGCTCCACCTGCGAGCTGCACCGGCCTTGAGTCTCTAACAGAGGAGCTCCGGAAGCATAAAAGGAGGAGCGACGACAGTGAAGGACGAGAGAGGACCAGGCCTGGATATTATTTCATGTTATATTATGTTTGTGTGGCTGGCAGATGTCCGCGAGGGTCTGCTGGCATTACGTTCGCCGGTTCCCGCCTCCTTCTTCCTTATCTACAAACTGTGTTACATACTATTATTATTCCTTTATTTAACCAGGGGAAGTCATTATGAGACTATAGTCTCTTTTTCAAATGATCCCTTGCCAAGAAAGGCAGCACCTAAAAATGCATCAGCACCCCATAAACCATACTACAACACCTAACAAGGACAAAAATTAAATACAACAACAAACAAAATATGACATAATAACATAATAACCAGGGCAGCGTTTTCCAAAAGCATCGTAAGCCTAAGTTGATCGTAGCTCCATTGGTTTCAATGCTCTGCCCTGCCCTGCCCTGGACAGGCAGAAAACAAAACAGAGCAGCAGCCTATATACAATCACACTTATAGTTGAAGGTTTCTGTGACATATAATTTTAAATCATAAAGTGGGATAATAATGCCTAGCTTCAACTGTTTCTGCAAAGAATTCCAGGTTGAAGAGGCATAGTAACGGAAGGCAATTTGACTAAATTCAGATTTTACAGCAGGGGTCCTATTAAGCTTTTTTACATTTTCAGCTTTCTTTAGTGAGTAATGTTGTTGTTCAATCACGGAAAAAGGTCTGCAAAGTTACAAAGCACAGAGCCCACTCCAAAGAGACTTATTCTCTATATCAGTAAGCACCCTGAATTCCCTGAAACGCCTGTAATGCTGTATTGAGTTTTCTTCCGTACACATCACAATATTCCTCAGTTAAATAATTCCCAGGCCAAGGCATACACAAAATGGAGGGCACAAAGCCTAGTTGAGTTGTGTTAATAGTGGGTTGAAACTCGTTGTTATGGTAAAGGGGATAACTTTTCCGAAATGCACTTGAAACGGTTGAAATGGCACATTGTGCTTTTCGGAAGGAGGGGCTTCATAGAGATTGGAACTAAACAAAGCATTACTTGCTGGGAGGAGATGTGCTGCAACAATTCAAAAATCAATCAATCAATTAATCAATCAATCAATCAAAAAAGCCTCTAAGTGCCATCTGAAATTTTCTTCTAAAACATTTTTATCAAGTTTGTATGTTTATGTTCAGTAATTCCACTTTAATGGAAATTAGTAGGTCCTTTTCATTGCCATTAACGTGAAGAAAATTTCAGATGGCACTTAGAGGCTTTTGCATCTGAACTCATATAGTATATGAGCAATATCACACAAGTAGTTGTGCGATATGGATATACATCAGCACGGCTGTGATTCGTCTGTATAGGCACGAGTGCCGTAGGTAATCACAGCATAAATTGTTAATCGCTATAGTTGTGTTTTCATCTTTTAAATAAAAGGTTGTATGGTTTATCGTATTATTGATTGATTTTAGTAATGATGTACAATTAATAAAGTACTTTACACCCCTGAAGATCAGTGTAATAATAACCAATAGCATAAAATACCATAAACTGTGGCACACACAAACTTCATCTTCAAGGTAAGTGCATATAATAATAAATATCTTCTTAAGCTTGCAAGTGTAGTTTGCCATTTTATAGAGTGTGTTCATCTCATAGATATATCCTTGAAAACAGCTCCACTGTAATATTTATAATATCTAAATACACCACCAATGATCTTGATTTATTAATGCTTTTTACTACCTTGCATGAAGATAAAAACCAAAAGATAAAGTATGGGACACCCATGAATTAAAACAAAAATTATGATAATAAATCCTACATATAAATCAGTGTGAGAGATCTGTATGAGTCTTACATTCCTCTGAGAATGGAAAGAAGTATTTCTAAACTAATGTACGAGTATCCTCTAAAGGGTTTGTGGAGATCCCTAATAAATCACTATTGCCAGCAGGAGATGTATAGGCTACGTGAGGCCATGCTGTTTAGTGATAATGTTTTGGGAATTGTTAAGACTGGAATATCTGTGCTTGTAATGCTTAGGTAGTGACAAATAGTCCATGGTACGCCTCACTTTCAATAGTTCTCAAACTTCTTTATGTTTACTGGCAGTGATTTGTGGAGTGCCCACAGGTGTTATACATCATGTCCTGGAAAATTATGTTGTTAAACAATTAAAATACACATTAAACACTATGCAAATTACATTTAAATTCTAGTTTCTCTATATAGTTATAATATATCCTTGTGAATTTATAACTTATAACAAATTGTGACAAAATGGGTACGCTGGTCTACCCCAAACTTTATACTTAAGTAAATAAATAAATAACACAAGTGGTGACTAGGTGGTACTGGGAAAGTAAACATAAATGGACCATCTGATTTGATTGAAAGTAGTACTTGGCCTGAAAAGTTTGAGAACCACCGATTTGAGCCAAGGGTGAGAAAGCCAGCAAAATGAAATTGAAATGCCGTACATGCAGTACTGTATTTTGAGTATTACACACTGACCCATAAGGTTTCACTCCAGTTATTGGAGTTTAATTACACTTCTCTATCTCTACTAGTGATTAATTGCTTTCAGACTCTTATTAAATTCTGTCTTTTCCTGACATCTTTTGATTCTGTGTCAGTGATCAAATAGTAAAGTGAGTAAAATGAGTATAAATAGCTCATTTGGCAAAAACATTTTTAACGACAGAGCATAATGTATATGCACTTTGCTTTATTCACCAGAATATGAAAAGAGAAAATCTAATTCAGTTGCACAAGGACAGATCTCAAACATGAAGGACCCCCAAAATGCTCATTTTGACAGTCTCCCTTATCTAAAACACCCACTTCAGGTCTTGGAGCCTCTATTAATGAGCTGACTATATAAATCAGGTGTTAAATATGAGAGATATCCAAAATATGCAATGTCGACATACTCCAGTAACAGACTGACAACTGCTGCCCTAGGAAGACCGCAGGGTAAGATTTAATTACTGTTAGAGGCATCGCCATTGGGAGCACAATCATTTGGCCAGCCTCAAAGTCAAATATCTGATGTAATAAACTTTTGGTTTATTTGAACTTTTGCTTTAGGATAGAGCTTTATGTTACAACTTTCCATGAAATTCCAAACCATAAAACAAGAGCTGCAATTGTTTTCTACTGTAATCATTGTTTAGTGAACCCTAAATGTGACTATGAAAATCCCACTGCCATAGCAATAAAATCCTCTATTATTGAGTAAAGCTTTCAAGCTATTTTGTCTGTAGTAGTGCCTGTCTTCACACTCACACTATGTCCATGTTTCAGACCTTTCCCTTCCGATTTCCTTTATTTCACCATTATTCTGTCCAGTTTCCAATATCATCTCACAAACATGGCTTTTTAACTCGCAGCTACAAAAGACAGGGAATCCCAGTCAAGTGTCTAATGATAAATAAGGTTTGGTGTGAAATGGATCATCTTCTAAAAGCAACAGAAAGATCGCTGATACTGGACAATAATGAACAATTCACAAAAAAGGATTCACAAAAAACAGTTTTGAGATAGAAGCTTGAAGCCAATATACTGTGCTAAACCATAAAGAAAACAAGGATTTGTGTAATTTGACGTTTGATTCTAAATTTTACAGTTACTGAGATTCATCCCTTATACAATAGGTGTCTGTATACACAAAACTTTGACATTTTCTCCTGTATATTTCATTCTGTTTGTTATAGTTGTGTTCCCTTAATAGCAAACATCTGAGCCCTTTAGCAGCCCCAAAAGATAAAATACATATTGTGGGATTACAAATTTGTTCTATGTTATATCTAGGTTCCAATGTAATAGTATATGAACTGAAAACTTTATGTATATTGTGGCAAGGCAGGCAGACCCAGCCTGGTCTCATTGTTAATACGTAGTTATTGCTATAAATATGTCAATGTTGTACGTTTTTGTGTGTATGAAAACGTTAGTAAATGTACGTGTGGTAGAACCACACTTCACGTAAAAATACACACGTATTCTCATGAGATCACGTTGGCAGACCAGGTGTCTGAGACACTAACCTTTTGTCTCATGCATTTCCTGACCATGTGGCATGACCAGCTCAAGATACAGCTGTGCTTTTGTCTCTATGATAATGTAAAGGTATAGGTGATACTGCCAGACTGATTGGATTAGCACCTATGCATTTGAATGACACAGTTATGCTGATTAGATCATGGCTGGGAAATGTAGGCAATGATCTGATTCCTGTACTGCATTTGCATCCTTTGTTTAGATTGTCCACACCTCTACTCTATGTATCCCTCCCCCTTGAATGTATATGAACTACCAAGTCACTGCTTTAGTTAGATTTTGGATGACCACAGCGACGCACAGCGTGTTTCTCAATAAAGAGTAACTTCTGCTTCAAGAGATCCCAAAGTCTCTATCAATATCAACATTTGTTTGGGTAAGAAATCAATATTTAATAAGTAGACTTCTAAAGTATGGACAGTTCAAGATTTATGCCAAGGGGCTCTAATTTCATGTTTGCATTACATATTCATATGGGCCTATGCCAGTTTGTTTTTTAATACAGAGGGGCAACTGAAAGCAACAAGGCAATGTGATGCTCTATTCAAATCATCCCTTTAATAAGTTTTAAAAAAAAAGTATAAATGCAAATGCTTAATGTAACTTTAACACTGACATAGCATACATAGCAGAACCTGCTCACAAAACGTAATTTCTCTTCTCCTTTGTCAACTTAACGGGTTTCTTCATCCAATCAACTCCCAGTGGATAAAATGCTGCAAGATCCCAAAACCTAACCTGTATATGTTCTGTTCTATTAAAGTACTATTAAAAATGTCAGTACAACTGGCATTGTGTTCATTCATTGGCCAATATTCAAACCTTTATTTCCAAAATGGCCACAGCTTTTTCTGAAATATGTGACCTAGGCTATTACATAAAAAATAGAGAGCATTAATGCGAATTTTGCTTGTTCAACTGACTGTACAGCGTAAAACTACTACTATGCTTTTTATGAGCTTGCCTGGACCAGATCCTCAAAGGAGTTTCACTGCAGAGCCTTAAACACCACTGCATCCCCAGAAAATGGGATATGATTCAATTATAGCATAACGAAATAGGACTAATGAAGCCCCCTCTCAATAACAATAATGGGAGGGGAAGAGAAAGGAGAGTGAGTAGATTTTTGCTTTTGGTTATTATAGCCTCTAATGGATGAGCTTTTACAAAGCCAAAAGGATTATTAGCTTCATTAGATGAAAATCTTGATTATGCTCTATTCTACTTGATGCATAATAACAAGGATTGCAGTCATCTCAATTCACCAGATGCCATTTAGCATTGGTTTGTGATTATGACTTACAGATTATTCTGAAATTTTGTCAATAACATAATGTTTAACAGATGACACTTAAAAAAAAAACAGATTATTAACTATCGTGGCAACTGCACCAGCACATGTACTGCCGTTCTCTTATTCAGCGTGCGATCAAAACAATAAATAAAAAAAATATATAGTTTATAATTATAGCTGATTTTTGATAGTCCAGCACTTTTTTTTTTTTTTCTTTTCTTTTTTTGTGATTGATTGTTTGTTTTTCTGTATGCTGCAGTTCAAGAGTTTGGGTACAGTACCATTTTTTTTAAAGATTTTTAAAACAAATAGTTTAAGGTCATAATTGCTCGATTGCTCCTGTCTGCCTCCCTGCCTCGTTGCTCAGTGTTTTGTATCTCCGTATAGCTTTGTTTTCTCTTACTTTTATTGAATCTCATACTTTTTGTTGCTTATATTATCATTACTTTATATATATATACTATTGCCCACCACATTAATCTGACGTCGCCAGCTTGTAATCTTTGAATCTAAATCGCTGTTACAACGCGTTTGCATCTCGCTAGCTTGTTTAACTTATCATCATTCTCGCGCGCTTCTCTTCCAACGCGTTCATCAAACAGCTGTGGCAACTCGGATCAGTCTACAAACACGGTGAGTTGTCATCCTTTCCCAGTGTTAAGGTGCGTTCACGCGGCCTCGTAATTCCTGTAGTTACGATATTCCTGCTTGTAAAAAGCATTCACGTCCTCGTAGAGCTCGTAATTACAGTTTGTAAGCTGGGAGTTTTCTGAAAGCTCCCACATGTACCACGTGGCTGCTGTACCACCTGACCGCTGTAGATTCATTTAGGCGTTGATAGTGGTGCCATGGAAACGCATAATTCCCAGTCCAAGGACCAAAAGGACGTGAACAGCTCCGAATATAATGTCACGTGTTGTCATTTCAAGAATCCGGTAAATACTAGGTGACGTGAATGCAGCATCGTGTTCCATCTGTCACATGTTTATGTAACGAGTGTAAAATTAACATTATTATTTTCACTCAAAATCATTTCTTTCTAATTAAAAACTGATTCTCTTATTTTGAATATATTTTATTTCATTGTATTATCTTTTGATTTAATTATGCTGGTATGTATATTTCTGGAGTTTTATATATGACTTTGTAATGAAGTGTAATGAAGTGTACTGGCCCTTTAAGAAAACCTTAACTTTGGGCGCGTTCTCTCCTAGCTTAGTTAATGCTAAGCTATACTGAAAGGAGGATGTCTGGTGGCTCACGGAGCCAAAGGTAGTATAATTTCAAAATATTAGTTTATGTTCGTGTCAAAAAGTGTTCTTTGGAGTGTTTTTTACCTGATTTACAATGTGGGATTACACTGATGTGCCGTTTTGCCGAAGTTAATATTGTTTGTATGCTCGCAGTCGCATGGCTTATGTGTTGTTATTTTCAAACGGATGTTTTTGAGTCGCTCAATACATGCTGCATTCTAATATTCACACTTCGTTTGTCCAGGTATGTCATTGTGGTGTAACCCCTGTATATTTGTTATTGTTCTGATATGTTTATTGTTTAAACTGATATGTCAAGTTTTATGTTTTAAGCTTAGTTAATGCTAAGCTATAAGTTACTGAAAGGAGGATGTCTGGTGGCTCATGGAGCCAAAGATGTTTTTGAGTCGCTCAATGCATGCTGCATTCTAATATTCACATTTCGTTTGTCCAGTCATTTCCTCTGTCCAGTGGGTGGAGAGTCATCCAGAGACCTGTTGAAGGTTTTACACATACATACACAACGCAGAGTCCACATCACATCACTTGGGACCGGTTACATTTAGCATAGCCCTCTCTGTCAGTGATGAGGGATTTACATGTCATAAATGTAGGGAAATAGTCAGGCTGACAGAGAGAATCTCAGAATTAGAGACACGCATCCAAACTTTAATCGAGGATAGTAAGAATGCAGGGGCTTCAGATACTGTTTTGGATGCGACTAGCTTAGTGAACTCTGTACATTGTTCGGTTTCGGCTGTAGATCCCGCGAAGCAGGGCACTTGGGTAACGGTGAGGCGGCCTAGCCGCGGAAAACACCACTCTTCCATTCCATTAAGAACATCAAACGGGTTCTCCCCACTCAGTGACGCACCCACTGAGAATCCTGTTGAAAGTGCCCTAGTAATTGGCGACACCAACCACCATAGTCACATGTTTGCCGGGAGCCAGAGCACCTGACATCAAAGCAAATTTAAAAGTGCTGGCTAATGCTAATCGTAAATACTCTAAAATTATTATTCACGTCGGCACAAATGATGTTCGACTTTGCCAGTCGGAGATCACTAAAATTAACATTAAAGAGGTGTGTGAACTCGCAAGTACAATGTCAGGAGAAGTAATTTGCTCTGGTCCCCTTCCTGTTCATCGGAGTGATGAGATAGTTAGCAGATTATCATCACTCAATGGCTGGCTGTCTAAGTGGTGTCCGCAGAAATAATATAGGTTTCATAGATAATTGGAAAGGTTTTTGGGGCAGACCTGACCTTTTGAAAAGCGATGGTATTCATCCCTCCCGGGTTGGTGCTGCTCTTCTCTCTAGTAATATGGCACATAGTCTTAGAGCTAAAACATGACAAACTACGGCCCAGGTCAGGAAGCAGACAGACTGGCTAAACCGACCGTCTGCTAGCTGCCTCACGTTACAGAAGTCAGATAAATACCAACACATAGAAACTCTTACACCTAGATATTATCACATAGAGACTGTGTCTGTACCCCGAATTAATAAAAAACAAAAAACTTCCAAACCCATTTAATGGAAAAAATTTAATTGATGTTCAACAAATAAAAAATCGAGATAATAATGATAAACAAATGATAAAGCTTGGATTGTTAAATATTAGATCACTTTCTTCAAAAGCACATTGTAAACGATATTATCACAGACAAAACCGGCTAAAACCGGGCGATTACATTACTTTAAATGAGTCTAGCCCTCAAGGTTATGATTATCGACACAATCCTTGACAGAAAGGCAAAGGGGGAGGTGTTGCTGTAATTTATAGTAATATTTACAGTATTAGTTAAACGTCTTTCAAATATAATTCCTTCGAAGTGATGGTGCTTTACGTAACATTATGTAAGTTGACATTTGTGTTGGTTACTGTATACAGGCCACCAGGACACCATACAGACTTTATTAAAGAATTTGTTGATTTTCTATCAGAGTTAGTACTAGCTGCAGATAAAGTCCTTGTTGTTGGTGATTTTAATATCCATGTAGATAATAAAAAAGACTCATTGGGATTGGCATTTACAGACATTCTAAATTCTATTGGTGTTAGACAACACCTGTCAGGACCACTCATTGTCGTAATCATACTTTAAATCTAATATTGTCACATGGAATCGATATTGACGCAGTTGAAATTCTGCAGCAGAGTGACGACATTTCAGATCATTATCTAGTCTCGTGTATACTACATTTAGTGAAAGCGGCTAAACTGCCTCCCTGCCATAAATATGGTAGAACCATCACTTCTACCACAAAAGATCGCTTTATAAATAACCTTCCTGATCAGTTTCATCGCCTTAGCATACCAGACAGCTTAGAAGACCTTGATTTTGCAACAGAAACTATTGCCTCTGTCTTTTCCAGCACATTAGATTCAGTCGCTCCTTTGCGTTTAAAAAAGATTAAGGAATTTAATCCAATGCCATGGTGCAGTGAGCAGACTCGGGCCCTAAAAACTGCAGCCAGAAAAATGGAGCTTAGCTGTAAGAAAACAAAACTAGAAGTATTTCGCATTTCGTGGAGAGAGAAAATGATTGAGTACAGAAAGGCCTTAAAAACTGCCAGATCTGCCTATTTTTCAAAACTCTTAGAAGAAAATAAACACAACCCTAGGTATTTATTTGATACAGTGGCTAAATTAACAAGAAATAAAGCTTCAACTTCTTATGTTCCCAAAGAGCACAGCAGTAATGAATTTATGAACTTCTTTACTGGCAAGATTGATAATATTAGAGAAAATTATAACCATGCAACCGTCTACTACAGTATCGTGTCAGACATTGCATTGTAGTGTCCCTGAGGAAAAATTAATTTCATTTACTGCTTTAGGAGAGGAAGAATTTTCTAAACTTGTTAAATCATCAAAATCAACAACATGTATGTTAGACCCTATACCAACTAAGCTATTGAAAGAGATGCTTCCAGAAGTCATAGATCCCCTTCTTAATATTGTTAAGTCATCTTTGTCATTAGGATACGTACCAAAAACTTTTAAGCTGGCTATTATTAAACCTCTTATTAAAAAACCACAACTAGATCCTAAAGAATTAGTCAATTACAGGCCGATGTCGAATCTTACTTTTCTGTCAAAAATACTAGAAAAAGCAGTTTCATCGCAACTATGTTCCTTTTTAGAAAGAAATAATATCTGTGAGGATTTCCAGTCAGGATTTAGACCGTACCATAGTACCGAGACTGCTCTCATTAGAGTTACTAATGATTTGCTCTTCTCATCAGATCGTGGTTGAATATCTCTATTAGTGTTACTGGATCTTAGTGCTGCATTTGACACTATCGATCACAATATTCTCTTAAATAGACTTGAAAATTATGTTGGCATCAGTGGAATTGCATTGGCATGGTTCAAATCATACTTATCTGACCGTTATCAGTTTGTAGTAGTAAACGATGAGATATCATATCGATCACAAGTTAAATATGGAGTACCGCAAGGCTCAGTACGAGGACCATTGCTTTTCACTCTGTACATGCTACCCTTGGGAGATATCATTAGGAAGCATGGTGTTATTTTTCATAGTTATGCTGATGATACTCAGCTCTATATTTCTTCACGCCCTGACGAAACTTACCAATTCACAAAATTAACAGAATGCATAGCTGATATAAAAAACTGGATGACCAGTAATTTCCTACTACTAAATTCAGAAAAAAACAGATTCTAATTTTTGGACCAAAAACTTCATCACGTAATAACCTAGAATATTGTCTAACACTTGATGGCTGCTCTGTTAAGTCTTCGTCGTCAGCTAGGAACCTGGGTGTGCTCTTTGATACCAATCTTTCGAAGACCATGTTACTAGCATGGTCATGTTTCTAGCTGATCAACATTATGCAAACTGGTAAAACCTTTAGGAACTTCAAAAGATAAAACAGCGAAATTCCTAATATTACTTCCAATATTTCCAAATTATGTTCATTTTCATAGAGCGGGCCAATATCGTGATGATTATTTAAAATCAATCAAGAGAAGCAAATATCGTTATCGTGATAAAATACGATTAATCGTGCAGCCCCAATTTAATTTAATTTGACTTGACATTTGATATTCAACAGTATCCTTGACATTTATTCAACAGTGCTTTTGATCTACCTGCATTGACACTATTCTTTAAAAGGAAAAATTATATACCAATTATCAATGTAAAGCTGCTTTGACACAATCTGCATTGTAAAAACGCTATATAAATGAAGGTGACTTGACTTGACATAGATTTGATAAAAAGTGCTGTAAAAACAAAAATATTGTGAAATATTATTACAATTTAAAATGACGGTTTACTATTTTAATATATTTTACAATGTAATTTATTCTTGTCATGGCAAATATCAGTATTCAGTGTCACATGATCCTTCAAACTGATGAAAACAGTTGTGCTGCTTAAAATTTTTGAGGAAACTGTGGTGATTCTCCCTACCCCCCCAAGCTACCTCCAATATGTTATGTTAAATATTAATTTCCCAAAAAAAAGGAAAAAAAAAAAAAAAAGCTTGTGCGGTAGTGTAAACACACTCCTTTCAATTTAACAATTAGTGAAGGTTAGTAATACTGTTTGCTCTTTCTAGATATAGATATGTTGTGCAGTGCTACAATGGATACAGAATTGAAGTACCTGTATTTGACCAATGACAGAATAAAACCTGAAAGACAATTAATTCAGCAGTTATATGTAACCAAATTCATGACGCTCACATAAACTACTATTAATTTAAAATACCTCATTATTAACACAAATTGCAAAGCATATATTGTTGCATGTTGCAACAGGCTTGACCATGGCTCAGCATGACCCTTAATTATCACAATAGTCATCGTCTACTTGACTCACTACATAAAATAAATATAACACCATCTATGTCCCTGTGAACACTGTGAAATACCGCATTTAATGTGTCTGTCAGTTATAGCCAATAGAACAAATAGATGGTTGAGATAATTGTACATTTATCAAATCCAAATCATTGCTGACAATTTACCAGTAGAAACAGTTAATGATGTGCAAGTTGTTCCTGACCTCCTTTTAAACCTCACACCATTCATCAAACACTAAATTATGCCATTATTACAAAAGCTGGATTCTGGAAATGTCAGCAGTGCATCCGTTCATGTCTCAGGTGGAAACATGATTCATATTCCATTAAGCCTATACATAAAAGAGTACCTATTCTGCCTGAAATAAATGGTCTTGACCTTCATAAAAATGAGATTTTAAATGCAAATTAGCTGGAGAGGGTGCGAAAGAAGAGCTCATCAATAGCTTTGGCATGAACACCGATGATAAATGCGGTTGTTTCATAATCAATAGCTCCCTGCAGATGTAGGATGCAAATTCATATGTAAATATATGTAGAAGTCATCCAGCATGACCCACAGAGGTTGTAAATGTGAAAAGTAAGTTAATGGCAATGCATTTGATAGAGCTTTTACAGTTTAGTCTTGGAAGTGACTTTGTAGGCCGCTGAGAGTTGTTCGCTTTAGTCTAACGAGAAATGATTGTACATGTGGGCTTATCATACTCCATGCACATGGCTGCTGTGTGCTGATTGCTCCTCTATTGGTCCTTGGATGATAGAGGCAGAACCTCCTTCAGGTTCCAGGATCCATCACTACTTTGGACCCACAATCCCATAAGCTCAGCACAACGTCAAAGTGGCTTATTTTCCATGGGGTGATAACTGAAGGGTGAAACAGTCTGGTCCATCATTAGACACAGTCTGCAATGAGAATGTTGTCCATCCTAGAGTGTAATCAAACCAAAAGTATAGGTCTGTGTCCGTCCACCACCTACTATGCTTTTGACTCCTTGAGCAAAAGCTGAATCAGTCTGGGTCAATGAAGATAATACTTGGAAAAAGCAATTTGTTATTATTCCCATGGCTTGGCTGGTGCAAAACCCCATGGAATTACACAATTTGAATCTGCTTTGCTCATGCTTTTTGAGCCAAACACATTTCAATCAGTTGAAAATGTCATGTGACTTATTACTTATCAATTTTGATTCCTCAACTGAGAGAGAGAGAATTTAATTGTACGGACCAAAAAAAAAAAAAAACTTCTTAGTGTTCAACAGTGTTTGAGAAAGTAAGAAGAAAGCATCAATTTCACCTCACTTGTACTATGCAGTAAAAAAAAAAAAGTCCCTTTTAAAGGCAGTATGACTTTAAACAATTTCATACTTGGTAAAGTCATCCAATGTCAACTTTCAAGAAGTGACAGACAGAGCCTAAACTTTTGAGAGATGCTTTATGTAATTTGACTGCCTACTGCTGACAATGAATTGTTCAGATCGCACAAAGTATATGTTATTGTTTATTCACCATTGTTTTGCACTTTGACAAATAAATTACAAGGATTCACATTCTGCTTGCTGATTCGGCCCTGGTGACTGAAATACCAAAGGAATCTAAAGTTTGTCTCTATATGTTAAACAAACCTTACACAAATACCTTTTTAAGACATTGTCTGAAGAGTAACACAAAATCTCCAAATCAGTCAAATGACAAACTATAAAACATCAATAAACTAAAGGGAATAAACTCATTCAGAGTGTAATGTTTTCTTTACTTTCATTTCTTTCTTAGGTAAATGCATTTATTCATATAATTCAATTTTTATTTTGGGAGTATACAGTTGGGAGCACAGTGACATAATTTAACATAAGACACCATTGAAGCATAATGCGAAAAGCAGTGGTAAATATCACTTTACATGTTTCTTTTATCACAGGAAATATCTAACATAAGCCCTTAAAAAGAAAAGTAATAACTATTTTTCCAATTTCCATGAAAATTCAGCAGATTAGCTGTCATTTTAAGGGAACATTTCAGTTCATGTTCAGTCTCCTGTGAAAATTTAGTCACTGAAGTTAGATTAAATAATTGCAAATGTGATGTGAAACAGTGGGCTTATTTGAAAGTGCAAATTCGTTTGATCGTCTTTCTTATATTAATACTTCACTGACTGCAAAATGACATTTTAGGATGCCAATTCTAATCTTATGAAGAGCTTATATAAAGACTCCTGCATTTACCCAAAACATAAACACTGCTTAAAAATGTAAATGCAGTACATGAATTGTCTATATTTATTTATATATAGCCTACTTACTTAATTCATGTAGATATAAGCATGCAGTTCATATTAAATATTGACATGCATACTGTAAATTATATTAATGATGTTAAACATTTTTGTGCCAAGTAAAGTTCTTTAAAGTTCATTGCTGAAATAAAAATAAGCTGTACAAGACCTGCTGGTGGCATCAAATTTAAAGTCGTAACTCAAGTATTGCCTCAAGCAAGTCGTCTGGCACCATTCTTAGATTGACTCACTCATGCTGTCAGCTTCACAATGCAGTCCAAACATTTACAGGAGTGCTGAGGAAACACAGTTATACTTCACATGATGAATACTGGCAAACCACAACAGGACACAACAGCTGTGAGAGTCAATACCAGCAAAACAGCACCTAACAGTAAACCTAACAGTTTTTTTTAGTTTTTTTTTTTTTTTTTTTGGGGGGGGGGGGGGGTATAGTGAAATTAAATCGATTTGTCCTATTTACTGTCAAGCACTTTGCAAAATAAACTTTTTTGTTACGTTTTGATTAATGTGATGAACCACTCTGAATCATTCACAACTACTGGCCCGCTTTTCAACAGAAAATAATGTGATTGAACCTAACGACTCCATTACGGTGCATAACAATGCACAGAGCTAAAAATGAATTATGGCCTAAAACATCAGCCCATTTAATCAGCTTATTCAAATACACAGAAGTACCATAATGTATGCAAAGTTTCTCTTATTTGAGAAGAAATAAACAAACATATTCCAAGAACAGAAATCATAAGTGAAAATCCAGTTGGTATGAGTAAGATTTAAAGGGAACACTTGTGTTAAGTTGAAACACTTAAAAAAACTCAAAATATCATTAGTGTTTATTTTTGACCTGCAGGCAATGAAAAACACACAAAGCCTCCAGCTTGTCTGCCTAAGCAAGAAGAAACTCTTGAAATCAATAGTTTTTGAAGCTGTGAATGAAGAAGATTGCAGAGCATTGAGAGATGCTCACTTGCAATAATTATTCAGTTCATGGGGAAAAGGTGAATGGCATTTAAGAGGCCTCCCGCTTGTTCTGAAATCTCACCCCACTCTAGATTCTGTCCAAGCAATTAAACCAGTCACTCCAACCAACAGGGTAGCCATTGACAACCCGTAATTATTTGAGCTGACTACACTTTGAAGAGACTCGATTCGTTTTACCATCGACCGCCTGTTTTGGCGAGTGACAGCAACGAAGATGGACTCACAACTGATTAATGGGTCGAGTAAAGAATGTTAGAGTCGCCGTTCAGTCAGATCGCTCTTTGAAGTACAAATTTTCTCATCATCATCTCCATCATGGCAGGATGACCCTTACTCATTGCCCCTAACTGTCTCTTTTTAACCTCAGTCCAGCTCATAAAATGGTAAAATGGTTTTCCATGGTGTCTGAATGCTTCACTTGAAACATATCAAACAGCTCCAGGAGTCTTTATAGAAGTGCAACCTCTCCATTTTATATTGAAGTACTCATGTGGTAAGATTATGAATTTAAGACAAAGGGATAGTTCACCCAAAAAATCTGTCATAATTTACTCACCCTCATGTTGTTGCAAACCTGAATGACTTACTTTTTTCTGTGAAACACATGACAAAATGTCCTAGTGTTTTTCCATGAATAAAGTCAATGGTGTCTACGTCAAAACTTCAATACGTCAATATGCGACAGGAAGCTCGAGCTGCAGACTGCCACGAACGCGCTAAGGATCGTTTGCCGAGGCTATGGATTACAGGTAATAATGCTGTACCTAAATAAATAAAGTTTAGTTTTTTTCATAGACTGATTGTTTCACTTCTTAAGATGTATCTCAATGTATCGCCATGAGCCATGGGTATTAATTTTGTTTTGTCTGCATATGTTTTTTTTGAATCTCAAAGTGACAGCACCCATTGACTTCCATTATTTGAATCACAGAGGACCATGGTTTCAGCTAAAAGTCTTCTTTACTGTTCTACTGAAGAAAAAACGTTTTGGATGGCAAAATTAACAGCAAACATTTTTTGGGTAAACTATCCCTTTAAACCATTTTATTTTATGTGATTCATATTCATAAATTGAATAAAAAAAATTTAAATACAACCCGAATTCCGTAGATGTTTTTAGAATAAAATGAAAATGAAAAGACTTTCAAATCACATGAGCCAATATTTTATTCACAATATTACATAGATAACATAGCAAATGTTTAAACAGATTTTACAATTTTATGCACAAAATCAGCTCATTTCAAATTTGATGCCTGCTACAGGTCTCAAAATAGTTGGTATGGGGGCATGTTTACCATGGTGTAGCATCTCCTCTTCTTTTCAAAACAGTTTGAAGACATCTGGGCTTCAAACTGTTAAAGAGTTTGTGGTCATTTGACATTTTTCTCTATAGGAGAAAGATCTGGACTGCAGGCAGGACAATTCAGCACCTGGACTCTTCTATGGTGAAGCCATGCTGTTTTAATAGCTGCAGTATGTTATTTTGCATTGTCCTGCTGCAATACACAAGGCCTTCCCTGAAATAGACATCGTCTGGAGGGGAGCATATATTGCTCTAAAACCTTTATATATGTTTCAGCATTCACAGTCCCTTCCAAAACATGCAAGGTACCCATAGAGTATGCACTTATGCACCCCCTTGCCATCAGAGATGCTGGCTTTTGAATTGAAGACTGATTAAATGCTGGAAGGTCTCCCTCCCCTTTAGGCCGGAGGACACGGCGTCCATGATTTCCAACAAGAATGTCAAATTTGGCCTCATCTGAAAATAGAACACTTTTCCACTTTGAAACAGTCCATTTTAAATGAGCCTTGGCCCACAGGACATGATGGCGCTTCTGGACCATGTTCACATATGGCTTACTTTTTGCATGATAGAGCTTTAATTGGCATCTGCAGATGGCACGGCGGATTGTGTTTACCGACAGTTGTTCCTTGAAGTATTCCTGGGCCCATTTAGTAATGTCATTGACACAATCATGACGATGAGCGATCCAGTGTCGTCTGAGGGCCCGAAGACCACGGGCATCCAATAAAAGTCTTTGGTTTTGTCCCTTAGAGATTTCTCTAGTTTCTCTGAATCTTTTGATGATGTTATGCACTGTAGATGATGAGATTTGCAAAGCCTTTGCAATTTGACATTGAGGAACATCGTTTTTAAAGTATTCCACAATTTTTCACGCACTCTTTCACAGCTCTGTCCATCTTTACTTCTGAGAGACTCTGCCTCTCTAAGACATCCCTTTTATGGCTCATCATGTTACAGACTGTCACAATTCCTGTAATTTCCCAGACTCCAATTCCCATAATCCTGCCTGCCTGCCTGCCAGTTACTGTTACTGTTACTGATCCTGTCTTTTACCTGTTTAAGATTCTCTGCTGCCTACCTTTGGACTGTATATTGTTTCCCAACCTGTGAGTGATATCTGCCTGCCTCGACTTCTGCCTGTACTGTGACCACGATTCTGCCTGTCCCTTGCTGTTCCTGTCTGCCCCTGTTCAACCCTGCCTGTTCAACAACGCACTTGCACAATAAAAGCTTGCATTTGGATTCAAACCTGTTTGACCAGTCATTACACAGACCTGATATCAGTTACTTTAATTAGTTGCTAGATGTTCTCCCAGCTGAATCTTTCAAAATGTCTTGCTTTTTCCGCCATTTGTTGCACCCATGCCAACTTTTTTGAGACCTGTAGCAGGCATCAAATTTGAAATGTTCTATTGTGAATAAAATATTGGCTCATGTGATTTGTCTTTTAGTGTGATAAAGTATTTTAGTTTTCATTTTATTAAAATTTAAAAAAACGTCCCAACATTTCCGGAATTTGGGTTGTATTTTTAAATTTATGAATACGGATCACATAAACTAAACGGTCCATTCCCTTGTTCCATTAAGATTAATACAAAAAGTTTTATTAAGCTCTATTTTTTTACCATTCTTAATTCATAATATCAATAATAATGATTATTAAATTGAATTTGAATAATAAGCAATATTCAGTTGAATTTGATGAAATTTTACTATATAATTCATACATCTAAAAATTCATACATCTAAAAAAGGCTTACTTTTTTTGGAATTCGGGTTGAGAATGACATAAATTTCATTTTTGAGTGAACTACCCATTTGTGTTGTATTTGGGAGTCTTAAACAATGATCGTTAAATCAAATAACAAATGGAGGATAAATTACATTTAATTATATTGCAATTTATACAACATAGATTGTGCCAAAGCAGCTTTACAGTAAAAAAAAAAATAAAAAAAGTGTTAATGTTGCAGAATTCATCAGTTTTTAAACAATTACTATTCCAGTTGTAATGCAGCTCTACAGAAGATGAGAGTGCCATTATTCAGCTCAACTTAAATTATAAATGGACAGACATCACTTACATGCTTCATCCTGCATCATTAATCTTTGCACATGAGACCGGTCATGTTTTGACATTCTACAGATGGTCAATACTTCATGGATGTGTCAGTGGGTAATATTGACATGTTTGCAGGTGCTTGAACTTGCCCTGTGGCAAGAAGCTGGACCAGGCAAATCACTGTAAACAGGAAGACCCCAGAGCAGCATGAAAGCAGGTGCTGAACCATCCAAAGACCAGCACTCACCAAGTCTGTTTTATTCAATCATATATGTTTTGAGTCCATTGTGTGCATTGGAACAGATACACATTTTCAGTTGCTGCAAGATAGGGAAGCCAACCCTAACCAAAAGTGAAATATTTATTAATGGTTGTGGAAAGGAAAGGAAAGGAAAGGAAAGGAAAGGAAAGGAAAGGAAAGGAAAGGAAAAAAACTGGGCAACTCATGTTAATTCAAATTAAAAAGAAATCAGCAAAATATGGATAATTCTATTCTATTCTATTATGATTTCTGTTCAATTTCCTTTTCAGTTAATATTGACAAAGAGCATTGCTGCAATGCTTCTGGAGATATGTTTGCGCATCTGCTAATCTATACAGTGTGTGCAGTTGCCCCTGACCAAAATAATAATTGATATTGAAATGAAAAATAAATAAATAACTAAAAAGACCCAGCAGGCTAATTCAGGTTAACCATGGCTTGGCTAGCTGCTGTGAGATTGTGAATATTTTATTTTTTTCATTATTATAACTCCTAAGCCATTTCTTTCTTTGCCATCAATTCTCTTTCCCCTTTAATTATTAACTTTTAATGCGTAAAGTATTGATAGATGGGTTCTGCAAAGCCTCCTGCCAACAGGATCTGCATTTTATGTAGTGTTTTTGCCTATGTAAGTATAAGTATCATGAATGTATTTAAAGGCTATAACAGATAACATATATTATAACATATGATTTTTCATCTAAACATCTAAATGTTTTTTTTGTTTTGTTTTGTTTTGTTTTTATATATATGAATCTCTGCCTCATTGCTGGCATCTCTGAAAAGCTATCAAAGAAATGAGTTTAAAAATGTTCATGGTTCAGTAATTTAAACACATTAAAATGTTTGATATTTCCTCCAGCATTGTAAACAACACGTTAATTATAATACTTGCACAGTGAACTGTTTGTGTCAGCTCCACAATTATACATAAAACAGGGAGTTATTTTTAATATGATTACATTTACAAAAAGGCAAATTACTATTATTACTGGCTTGTGAAATCACAACAGAGTCAGGATACACCTCTACATTTGGGCTACATAACCCTGATCTGAATTCAGTTTACCATTTAAATAACTTTAAATAATTATCCAACCCAATGAGAAAAAATGGTAACTCTTTATTTTGGTCCACTTTAGACATTCTCATAACTATAAGTAACTTTTCATCCATTTACTAGTCATTGAGTATTACTGTCTGCCTAACAGCTGACACTTTATTTTGGTGGTCCCCAACAGACATTCTGCTGACTTCGCAACTAACTGCGCAACTACATGTCAACTTATTCTCCTAACCCTAACCTAACAGTCTACTAAAACTCTAATGAGACTTAATTGACATGTAGTTAGTTACTTATAGTTAGTAGAATGTCTTAAGAGGACATCTTACGAAGTGATTAATATGAAAATAGAAGAGATTTTTTTAGAAAACAAAACATCCACACTTAAATCTAACTGTCAGTGGGGTGTAAACAGATCGTAAAATAGTAACAAATTGAAATGAAATAGGGATGATTCATCTCATGAGGAGCAGGTGACAACAATCAGGACCAAATAAAGATTATGAAATAGTATGTCTTTCTCCTCACTAGAACTTAGCAGAGAATTTTTACTGTAAGAAAAACGATGAGCTTCTGGAAGACTTGCTCTCTGCCAGAATGCATATAACTCAGACCTTGAGCTGATCGATTAGACAACAGTGGTGTATTCTGACCTGGTTCAGAGCAGTAACATTCTCAGCTTCATTCATTGGACTATTTATCACAAGGGTGAAGTATTCACCCCTCCCTCCCTCTTGTTCCCCTAGTGTGTGGCAAGAACAAGAGGAGAGGAAAATAAAAAATGCCAAGGAAAAGGCTATCAGTGTTCGATTCTTCACCTTAGCATTGAAGAAGTATCCATCATATGTCATACGGGCATTTGTAATAGTGGCACGCTTGCTTTGCAACTAGAGACTTCATTGATCCAGAGGAGGCTGTGTTCATTCCAGCCCTGCGGAGCTGCAGGATTGTTTGTCGCTGGCTGGGCCCTGATCCTGGTGGGTGGGAAGGGAAGTGCCCTCAGTCTACACTAACGGGGCCAAGCAAAAATCCAGGGGAGAACATTTCAGAGCACCACAGGCTTAAATGAGAAGCTGACAATGACAGTTGGTTCCTCCTGTATGTTTTAACAGTTTCTACCCAAATAAACCAAATTCATGTTCACATTTTAGCTTTTTAAACATTATTTTAAAGGAAAGTTTATGAATAATAATTTTTTTTTTTATAAAATTTCTATTTGTTTCATGTGTTGTAAAAGGTCTACAAATGTCATCAAAACATATCCACACATGCGAGTTTATATATAACCTGTCTCTACTTCTTGTACTTCAAACTTTTTGACTTCAAGGCATCGATTTATCATGATTTCCACAAATATATTAAGCAGCACAACTGTTCCCTTTCAGTCAGTCATGTTCGACTTTACATCGAATCCCAATTTGTCAGTTGTTCTGATGTAACATCTCCATTCCCTCCTTCAGGGAACAAGGGTTACATATGTAACCGAGACGTTTTCAACACTGAGAATAAGAAAAAAAAATATATTTTCTTCAGCAAATCAGCAAAGAATGATTTCTGAAGGATTGCGTGACACTGAAGGAACAGGAATGAGCTATAAAGTTCTAAAATAGTCTTAATTTTGGGGCTGTTTATACAACACTGATTTCAACTTAAAATAGGAAACTTTTTATGCATTTTGGCCTGAAAATACAAACTTTTGAAAATGGGCTTTTTGCAGATCCATGTGATTGGGGATCTTTTTGACAGGGTTATTGTCCGTACACAAAAAAAAAAACATCGTTGTCAAGTACACTGTAAAATGTAATTAGTTGAGTTTACTTAGAAAGCTTAATTAAACTGTTGGGTTTATTTAAAAAAACTTACGGAAACCGATTGCCTTAAATTTAGCAAGTAAAGTTAACTCATTATTTTGAATTGATAAAACTAGCTACCACACTGTACAGAGTACTTAGAAATCTTGAGTATTCACTGTAAAATGTAATTAGTTGAGTTTACTTAGAAAGCTTAATTAAACTGTTGGGTTTAGCTACCACACAGTACAGAGTACTTAGAAATCTTTAGGATTGGTAATTCAATTTTACAAATTGAGTACTTAGTTCAGTCATGTTAAAAATCTTGTTCACATTATGTAGAAATTGCCTTAAATTTCTCAAGCATTTTTTACTCAGTTGCAACAATGGACCATAAAGTTTGATGTCACCATCATGGTGGAAAGTGTTTGCTTTAGTTGGGCTCTTGACCTTGACTTTTAACATTAGTGTTTTTCTGGCTGTCGTAACTCAGTGTTTGTAAGACACAGCTGTTATGGTGAAAACAGCCAATGATGAGTTAACTTACTTGCTAAATTTAAGGCAACTGGTTTCCTTAAGTTTTTTTTTTTAAGTAAACCCAACAGTTTAATTAAGCTTTCTATGTAAACTCAACTAATTACATTTTACAATGTACCCTTAGTTCTGACATACATCTATTTAAGCATTGTCCATATCCAGTTCTATTCAAAAAGATACAGAAACTTTAAAAAGACTGTGTCATTGGAAACAATCCATATACAGATAATGGTTTTGCATCACAACACTAACACAAATGTTCATGAAAGGAGATAAAGCAAATGATAGTTAATTGCTCATTGTTTGAAAATAAAGATTAGGATTGTAAGGTTGTATTGTAATATTTAGTAACTTCCAAAAATTAGACAAGCATTTGAAGTTGCAAAGTTTTGTTGCTAGGGCAGATATTTATGGTTAGATATAATACTTTGCTGTGAGATAAATCTGCTGTTGTGGGGACTGTTGAGCTATTTTAAACCTGTAAGTGCTTTAGCTTGACAGACAGAACACAGCCCGGCATCCTCATTAAAATTCTACACCTCAAGGTGTCTTAATCTACTGATAAGGCAAAGCTCATAATCCATTGAAGGAGATTGTAGGGCTAAAAGTCCCATTTACTGTTGAGGAACCATCTCCTTTACTGTTTCCTGTTTTCTTCCCCTTTTCCTTCTGTTTTTTTTTTTCCACTTTAAAAGTTTGACTTTCCAAACTTCATATATGATCATGATAGGATTTTCAATAGGAGGTCCAAGAAATACAGAAATGTAAAGAATTTTTGTTTTAAATGAACCATTTATAATAATAAAAAAAAAAAATAAAAATAATAATAATATATATATATATATATATATATATATATATATATATATATATATATATATATATATATATATATATATATTCACTATGTAATAACTTTTGAATAAATAACATTTTTTTTTTTTTTACATTTAAACATTTATATACTTTGCATTTTATAAGGTGTTTTTATATTAAGGGTCCCTGGGTCAGAAAAGTTTTACTTCATATCGTTCTCTCATTTATGGATAATTCTTGTGGATTAATATTTCCTGAAATATTTTGGCTTATGAAAATCTCACGAAACAGCAACTGTTACAGGACACAAAACACATACTCCCATAATATGGTGCATGTCTGCTGGAAGCAAAACTGTGCTGTGAAATCATACCGTGATCGCATTGAATGCAGAACAGGTGTAACCGAGGTCCCATATGTCAGTTCTATCCTGACATCTGCGGAAAATTATCATAACCATTCTTCTTGAGCACAATATCTGTGAGATGTTATGACAGGTGTCTAAGCCCACCTCCACACATCATCAGTGGACCATGCAATGAAATTTACCAACCAATTTATCAGAACTCAGCACCAAGTAACTCAAGTGGTTAAGCATTTTAACAATGATCAGAAACCAAGCCAAAAAAAACAAACAAAAAAAAAACAACTGTGAACGTCATTGCTGTGCCTTCAAATGTTTTCAAATCAATAACTTTAATGTGACAATGAGTGAAAATGTTAAGGAATTGTTGCTCAAATGACCACAAAAGATCATTAAGTGTGTCTACACAATATTGGTTGCAAACAAATTGGTCGCAGTTCTGTTCCCTTTCAGTCGGTCACGTTCGACGTACCTCAGTAGTGACCGACGAATTGGGATATCCTGGGGGCTCCTGGGGCATATGGCATCTGCAGCCGCGGTCATGCCGCTCGGATTGCTCCATATGAGGCCGCTTCAACACTGGCTCCGCGGCCGGGTCCCGAGATGGGTGTGGCAGTGCGGCACGCTCCGTTTCCCCGTGACACCGACCTGCCGTCGCACCCTTGTCCGGTGGTCGGACCCTTCGTTCCTGCGGGCCGGAGTACCCCTCGAACAAGTGTCCAGGCATGCTGTGGTCTCCACAGATGCCTCTGCCGCGGGATGGGGGGCCACGTACAACGGGCATGCAGTGGCGGGCCTTTGGACGGGGCCTCAGCTGCATTGGCATATCAATTGCCTCGAGTTGCTAGCGGTACGTCTTGCGCTGGCCCGCTTCAAGAAGCTGTTGTCAGACAAGCACGTTCTCGTCCGCTCAGACAGCACTGCGGCCGTTGCGTACATCAACCGTCAAGGTGGTCTACGCTCCCGTCGCATGTCGCAACTCGCCCGCCATCTCTTGTTGTGGAGTCAGAAGCATCTGAGGTCCCTTCGGGCCACTCATGTCCCAGGTGTGCTCAACCGTGCAGCCGACGAGCTGTCACGGCAGCCTCCACTTGCGGGCGAGTGGCGGCTCCACCCCCAGGCGGTTCAGCTGATTTGGCAGCATTTCGGCGAGGCCCAGGTAGACCTGTTTGCCTCCCCAGAAACTGCCCACTGCCAGTGGTTTTATTCCCTGACCGGCGGCACGCTCAGCATGGATGCCCTGGCACAAAGCTGGTCCCCGGGTCTGCGCAAATATGCGTTTCCCCCAGTGAGCCTTCTCGCACAACTCCTGTGCAAGGTCAGGGAGGACGGGGAGCAGGTTCTGTTAGTGGCTCCGTACTGGCCCACTCGGACCTGGTTCTCGGACCTCATCCTCCTCGCGACAGCCCCTCCCTGGCCGATTCCTCTGAGGAAGGACCTCCTGACTCAGAGACGGGGCACCCTGTGGCACCTGCATCCCGATCTATGGAACCTCCACGTGTGGTCCCTGGATGGGATGCGGAGGTTCTGAGTGATCTCCCGCAAGCGGTCGTAGACACCATCACTTCCGCTAGAGCTCCTTCCACTAGGAGTCTCTATGCGCTGAAGTGGAACCTGTTCGTCGAATGGTGCGCCTCTCGCCGAGAGGACCCCCGATTATGTTCGGTCGGATCCGTGCTTTCCTTCCTGCAAGAAGGTTTGGAGCGAAGGCTGTCTCCCTCCACCCTGAAGGTGTATGTTGCCGCTATCGCTGCACATCACCACGCAGTTGAGGGTAAGTCCCTGGGGAAACACGATCTGATCGTCAGGTTCCTGAGGGGGGCGAGGAGACTGAATCCTCCTCGCCCTTCCTCCGTACCCTCTTGGGATCTGACCCTGGTTCTCACAGCTCTCCGGGGTCATCCCTTTGAGCCTTTGCAATCAGTCAACCTGAAACTAATGTCTCTCAAGACGGTTCTTCTGGTTGCATTGGCTTCCCTGAAGAGGGTAGGGGATCTGCATGCATTTTCGGTCGACGAAGCGTGCCTAGAATTCGGGCCCGGTGATTCTCACGTCATCCTGAGACCCCGGCCTGGATACGTGCCCAGGTTCCTACCACTCCCTTCAGAGATCAGGTAGTGAACCTGCAAGCGCTGCCCTCGGAGGAGGCAGACCCAGCCCTAGCTTTGCTCTGTCCCGTCCGCGCTCTGCGTGTGTACGTGGACAGAACGCGATGCTTCAGGACCTCAGACTAGCTCTTTGTCTGTTACGGAGGCCAGCAGAAGGGAAAGGCTGTCTCCAAGCAGAGGATGGCCCACTGGATAGTGGATGCCATCGCCTTGGCGTACGAATCCCAGGGCGTGCCTTGCCCGCTCGGGTTGAGAGCCCACTCCACCAGAGGGGTGGCCTCCTCCTGGGCGCTGGCTCATGGCGCCTCGCTGACAGATATCTGTAGAGCTGCGGGCTGGGCGACACCTAACACGTTCGCTAGGTTTTATAGCCTACGTGTAGAGCCGGTATCTTCACGTGTACTCGCATCCACTAGTCGGTAGACGTGTTGTACCCGCTCTAAGTGTCGGCTTGCAATGCCATTCCCGCCCCCTTGCCGGATACGTGCATACTTTCACTCCAGTCGTGTTCCCCGCTTGGCGAATCCTGTTGAGTTCCTCCGCCTCCCCCTTCGGCTCGGACATTGCGGAGTGTCTGATGCCAGGCCTACATCTGTCGCTGACGCTGTCTGTTGGCTGGGGCCCATATGTCGTGACCCCTCTACGTGAGTGGTCCCATATGTGTAATTATCCACGGTTTAAAACTCCCTACGGGCTGAGTCCGTGTCTTTCCCTTAGCAGAGCCAGCTCTGCTGTCACCTGTCAGATGAGTCTCCCCCTATCAGGTGGAGCCATCCCAGGGACTCCATATGCGTACTGCCCCCCGGGCCAGTCCATATGTGTATTCTCCACGTAAACTCCTCCCCCATTGGGTAGGTAGTGGCCTCCGCAGCGTCCTTTACGGGTTCGCTTCCCCAGTGTAGTCTAGTTTACTTAGTGGGTATGGGTTAGACAGCAGTAAACTCTCTCGGCGTGGGCTCGCCCCCTTCTCCGTCCAGCCGGTGCTATGGGCGGCTGAGCTTGCGCTGGGCACTGGAAGGGGTTCGTAACTGTGGCGCTTTAGTTGGGATCCCAATTCGTCGGTCACTACTGACGTACGTCGAACGTGACCGACTGAAAGGGAACGTCTCGGTTACGTATGTAACCCTCGTTCCCTGAAGGAGGGAACGGAGACGTACGTCCCGTCGCCACAGTTTCTGTACCCTCGCTGTAGTGCGGACACCAGTTGTCTCCTCAGCGAAAAACAGAGTGCGATTGCATCCGCTTCCTATTTATATACACCTGTCGGGGGCGGTGCGCATTATGCAAATATCGCACGCCAATTCCATTGGCTTGTTTTAGTTTACACAAAGCTGATAGGGCTCTCTAAGCGATATCCCAATTCGTCGGTCACTACTGACGTACGTCTCCGTTCCCTCCTTCAGGGAACGAGGGTTACATACGTAACCGAGACGATTTATAGCTAAAAGAGCTAAAATAAAATTTGTGAGGACCTTTATTTAATAACAACTACATATTTCCAAATGTGACTGTGTACATATTGTGAGGGGGGATAAATAAGGTAATACTGTACAACTGGGTCATTCAGTCTCCAATCAAGCAGAGGTTTTTGATTTAATAAATACATAAATGAAGAAGAAAGCCAAAGTATGAAATGCCATTGATATATATATATAAAAAGATTGCTAAAGTCTACATATTGTAGTAATAGATTTTCCAATCTCTGTGTAAAAACAAAATAATGATGCTGCCATCTTTCTAAACTCATTTTACCCCTCTGTAATCTGGCTCCAAATGTCATTTTGACCCCCTTCAACGAAATTAGTGGATTAGTAAATACGCATCCATGACATTTAACATTTTACAACATAAACACAATTAATATTTATCTTTCTTCAGAAACAAACAAACAACAACAACAAAAAAATAATAATAGCAAAATCAAAAATTTGAGCCGGGGGAGTTTATCAAATTTTGTTGATTTGATACAGAATGAACTAAAAAATCTAAAATTTTCACTCTTTGATCTCTTATCAGCAGAGAGCTGTCATGAGTTTGTGTAATCATGAATCTCAGAAAAACAGAAGAGTTAAAAAGTGACAGGCACCCACACTGAAGATCTAAGACTGGGTAAGGTGAAGATATATATATACAGCCTGCAGCTGATCATATATCACATTCTCCAAGAACATTTCTCAGCTGGTTAGCTCACAAACTTACAGTACTATGTCAAAACATTTTGTCTTACTAACATTTCATCTGATGAGAGGCTGATTTTGACATTGCATGGGGGTAGAATGTCACATTTTAATTATGTATAAAAACGTGTGTGATGTGTTGCTGTACACTCTGGTTTTGATGAACACCTCCATGCAAATATAATTTTATAGCTTTATAAAGCTGCAAACTTTGTAACCTTTGGAGCATTTGTGGTGGATAATGTACATTCTTATTAATGTACAGAAGATTGTGAATTAATTTCACAGAATTCAAAGCCGCATAAACATGTAAAACAGATGGCATTTATCACATTGGTAACTTGAGACATTCACATTCCTTAAAGGGTTAGTTCACCCAAAAATGAAAATTCTGTCATTAATTACTCACCTTCAAGTCATTCTACACCCGTAAGACCTTCGTTCGTCTTCGGAACACAAATTAAGATATTTTTAATAAAATCCGATGGCTCAGTGAGGCCTGCATTGACAGCAAAATTATGGCCAGAAAGGTACTAAAGACGTATTTAAAACAGATCATGTGACTACAATGCTTCAACATTAATGTTATGAAGTGTTATGAAGCGACAAGAATACTTTTTGTGCGCAAAAAAAAAAAAAAAATCTAGTGATGGGCGATTTCAAAACACTGCTTCATGAAGCTTCGAAACTTTACAAATCTTTTGTTTCGAATCAGTGGTTCGGAGCGTGTCAAACTGCCAAAGTCACACGAACCATTGAAATTTCGAAATCTTTTGAAACTCTTATGACGTAATGAAGCCTCGTTTACTGAAATTACGTAGCTTTGGCAGTTTGATACCTCTGAACCACTGATACGAAACAAGATTCATAAAACTTTGAAGCTTCATTAAGCAGTGTTTTGAAATCGCCCATTACTAGATATTGTTATTTTTATTTATTTTTTTTTTTGGTGCACAAAAATCTGTTATCACATGAACTGTTTTAAAATGTCTTTAGTAGCTTTCTGAGCATTTGAAAGTGTTAATTATGTTGCTGTCAATGCAGGCCTCACTGAGCCATCGGATTTTATCAAAAATATCTTAATTTGTGTTCCGTAGATGAATGAGGGTAATTAATGATATAATGTTTTGTGCTATCTATTAATTGATCTAAAAATGCACTTCACACAGTGACTTGAAAAGACCTCTTCTAAGATAAGCAAGTTTTAAACAAACAAGTGTATTCCATGACAAAGATTTATCAGTCACTGAGTATGTGTATTGAATAATGTTTAAATCTTTTTTTTGTTGTTGCAGATAAAGCCCACCCACACACTCTTCTGATTGGTTGAGATATGTAATTGATTTTGTTGTGTCTTGTGTGGACAGACAAATTGATTGTTGCTGGAATCTTATCACGTCATGTTTAGTTAGGAAATGGTGTAACTGACACTCGGCCATGCCCTATGCAAGGGACGGCCCTGAAATATGTAAACCATTTTTTTCCCCCTCACTTTTGAATGGAAGTTGTTGGAACACCATTCAGGGTTGTTCTAACCCAATTTAACCCCTGCTTCTAAACACAACACAGTGACAATGACATCTGTTAATGAAGATTTTACAAGCTGCTTCTTTAATTGTACACATGCTAGCACTAACATGGTTACATTCTCAACTCTCTGAGCTAATTGCTTTTTTTTATTTGTTTATGATAATAAGGTGCAATTCTGCATTTCACACCACAACAAGAGACATTACTAAGAGCGGTAACACCCATGGTGAAAACTTCAAAGAGACTTTATATTATTCTTCAACTCATACGTCTCAACAGAAATGCTGCTATGTTTAGATATGTGCAACTCATTTTATTTAGCAGAACAGCAGCCACATTAAAGGTGTAAACAGACCATAACTGAGGTCTCTGTTCACAGGACTATGTGTCACACTGAACTTTATAAAGCATAACCAGTTGTTTGCTGACTGAACCTTTTATTTCATTAGAAGTGTATAATGTCAGCCACTATATAATTTGTAACACAAAGTAGTCCTCAACTAAGTTTGATTTGTTGTCGCTGCAAGCCTTGTTGTTGGTGTTGTCATTAATTCTACAAAGACATTTTCTGCTCTTTCGAGTTGCCATCTCTCAACCTTCCACCCTCAAACAATATTCCTCTGTGCACTTCATACCATCTGCAGAGACAGTGACTGTGAGAGCGACTTCATGTAAGTGGATTAATCCAAGATAAAATCTTAATTAAACCAGACAACAATAAACTGTGATTCTCACACCAGAGTTCCCCTATGCCCTGCAGCCCACGATCAGCTATCACCTCCTTAATGATCTTTGTTCTGAACTAATGAGCAATTATAGAACTGTTTTCTATTTGTACATTCACCATAATGTGATTTTATAATATTAGCTAATACATTTTATCAGCAAAACCCCCTAGTGATATATGCATAATTGTATGGCTGAACTTGCTGAAATGAAAATTTTGCCATACTTAAGGAATGGACTTGGCTTGATATGGTAAATTAGAACCTTTGTCATTATAAAAACTGCCAAAGAAACAAGTGTGTTGATTTGCTCAACAATATTCTGCTAATATCTGCTTGAAATACATTACCATTCAAAAGTTTGGGGTCAGTATTACACGTTACTACATGTACTTACTATAGTTATAAGAGTAACTTGTGCATGATTACAAGTAACTAACCCTAATCCTAACTGTAACTCTATAGTAAGTACATGTAGTCAATTATTAATTTGAGTAATTACAATGTAACTACAGCACTGTAAAATAATGTTGTTTTTTTTCCCCCAATATGTTTGAAAAAGGTCTCTTTGATCAAAAACATAGTAAAGATAATCAAAATGTAATCTATTCCTGTGATGGCAATTTCATTTATTACTCCAGTTTTCATGATCCTTCTAATTTACTGATTTGGTGCTCAAGAAACATTTATTATCATCATCAATGTTGAAATCAGGTGTGCTGCTTAATATTTTTGTGGAAAACGTGATTCACAGGATTCTTTGAATAGAAAGTTTAAACAGCATTTATTTGAAATAGATTTAAATATTAGACAGAAATGTAAATGTAGACATTTATGTAAGACATAAATGTATTCACTGTCACTTTTGATCAAAATAAATTAATGAATGCTTGATAACATCTTCATTTCTTTCAAAAAAGAAAATCTTACCGACCCCAAACTTTCAAACAGTAGCGTATGAAAAGAAAAAGAAAAATGTATTTCCAGAGTGAAAGTCAGTTTTGAAATGTAAACAGACAGGCATGTTAAATAAGTGGAAATGATGTTTTTATGCCAGCATGTTTAAATGAAAATCAATTTTTAATTTCATAGCACATGATATTTAACCAATAAAAGCACATCATTTAAATGCATTTAAACACTCTGTGAAAGTTGACACTAATTAAAAAAGTGTGTACACTAATTTCTCTGATATTGAAGAAACAATCTTTGGACATAGCAGCATAGAGATCAATAACACAAATCTTAAAATATGGCATAAGAGTAAGTAACTTAGACTTATAAACAGCACACACTTTCTGAAACACTTACAGACATATCACTTACAAAATGTGTATTAAAATGTTAATCCTCTGCTCCAATCAGCATTCAATCTAAACTTACTTTATGAATAAAACATTTGTATGGATGATTGAGCTTCCTTCCACTGGAGCTTTCTTCAAATTTTACAAGATATATTGACAATCACACTACTAACACTACAAACACTACATAATCTAGTGTATTAATAAAAAATAAAAATAAAAATCTGATATGAAACTGAACCACAGATATGATCCAATTATATAAATTTAAATGTTGTTACAAAGTTACTTATATAGAAGTGATGTCTCCATTGTAAATACATAAGAGATACAACCAAAATAAGGCATCATCACTCAGAGCAGCTCAATCAATTCAATCTCTCTGTAAACAATTACTTCAATTAATGAGTTCCAGATTCTCATGCTAATGTTTGACATTTCATGCAACTTTATTATAGACTTCCCCCAATAAATCTAACTCAAGGATCTCATTATCTCTCCTGACTTTCATACACTATACAATTATTTAGCGTTGACTCACTCTGAGCTCTTCTATGTCCTAAAAAATGCTTATTTTGCCTCATGGCATGTGTGTCAGGGAAATGATAAATTAGCTTCGCAATGCTACTTCTTAACCATTGTGTCCCTTGCTATCTTATCTCGGCACAGGCTATTTGAGACTTGTAGCTTACGAATGTGTTGAAATTAATCATTTTCTTATCAATGCTCATAAAACACTTTGTCCCAGCTGTGGGATTGTAGCCAGCAGGGCCTGTTTGCAAATAGCTGTGCTGTGATCATCTTTAGCCTTTGTTCAAAGGTTCAGTGAATACATGGCAGTGTTTTTAGTCTGCACGTCTTATTAATGAAGCGCGCAAAAGGATTTCTGGAGTATAACTGAAGGTTCCACTGAGGAAGTTTTGGGCCGAAAACATCCATCTGAATCTAGGACATACACTGAGGATGTGCTTGAGGGTTATTTTACTGATAGTTGCAAATTTCTCGTTGTGATAAATGTCCACCTACCAATCTATGTGTACTTACACATTTACACTGGGTTTGCACATCTCTCTCTTCTAATTTGGCGAAGGCTTTAGAGGAAGCACAGTACACATCCATCATCCAGGCTGAGGGAGGCTCTCTGGATGGTTTCTGACCTCTCCTTCGGCCTGTGCTCTGTAGCTTAACTTCAGCAGAGGGGCCGAACTCAGTCTCTGTTTAATACACAGTTAATCGACTCCCAGGTCTCCAACATTCCCTGGCCCACACTCATTCCCACACTCTCAGTCCAGTTCATCTGGACAGCTCCACTTCATCCCTGAAGCAGTACGTAAATCATCCTGTCAGTGCAGACATGTTAAGCCAAGCGCGCACTACAAGGCTGAAGCTTGCCACCCTTTTTATGTTTTAAAGGGTTATTTCCTCCAAAAATCTAAAGTGTTCCATATGCTGTCATGTTTTAGGATAAAATGGGAATTTTTGAATTGTGAGGGTGAGTAAATGATTTATTTATTTTACAAAATAATTATTTAATTAAAGGTATAGTTCACCCATAAATCAGGCCTTCTGAAGCAATGTGATGCGCTTTTTTAAGAAAAATTATCCATATTTAAAACTATAAATTTAAATAACTAGCTTCTGGTGGACAACCGCTATTTCCGCAAGTCGCTATTTTTCTTATAAAAATGCATTGCTATGGACATATGGATTACTTTTTAATGGATGGATGCATTCTTTTTGATTTCAAAATGTGGCCCCCCATTCACAGCCATTATAAACCTTGGAGGACTAAGGATATTTTTAAATATCTTTTCTATCTTTTTTTAAATCTCTGATTGTGTTTGTCTGAAAGAAGATATACAGGATGACTAGGATGGCTTGAGGGTGAGTAAATCATGGGATAATTTTCATTTTTGGGTGAACTATCCCTTTAAGGGTGCACATAA
Source organism: Chanodichthys erythropterus (assembly GCF_024489055.1). NCBI lineage: Eukaryota > Metazoa > Chordata > Actinopteri > Cypriniformes > Xenocyprididae > Chanodichthys > Chanodichthys erythropterus. The sequence continues at coordinate 44,415,196 of NC_090233.1, forward strand.
ACACAGCTGGAATATGTATTACCCATGATTCTGCAGAAAAGTTTTCACCAGTCAGAAAATCACTACAAGCATATCACACCAAAAGAACACTTAAGTGCCGGCCCACTCCTCAGTCATTTTTCTGGTCCATGTCTTGTTAAATGTGTCAGTGGAAAAATGCTGATACATTCTTATTATTAATTAATTGTCCTCCAGTGTGGTTTCAAGGCCTTGCGGCAATTCATGTGCTGTCAAGCCAGGAGTCTTCAAAATGTGTCATTTTCAGGAGGGGCAATTAACTGACCTGTACAGTACAACTGCAGTTGGCATGAAATGAAGATTCATCCCAAATGAATGTTATGGACTGCATTGTGAACAATTCATCTATGTATACATTTAATTTAAAAAAGGATCTGCAAGTCCACAATCCATTCACTACCTGCCTGATACATATTGTACACAGCATCAGAAACTACTTTCTCAATCAGGTTAACTTGATATGTCTCAGAAATATTTTCTTATTGACTGGTTTGTTGCAACTTCCTCTGTATCAACAGAATGCAAATAAATGGTGACCATTCTTTGTGTTCTGCATAAAGTCATATGAGATGGCAAGAGTTCCCCCCCACCCCACTTCCCACACACATCCTGTCTAAATGAGCAGTTCTTGGCCAGAATTGTCTGCAGTCAGAATCAAACCTCATGACTTTTAGTCAAAAGTGTGGCTACAAGCGACTCACATTTTATAGACAAAAAGAATGAAACAATAGGGCATAAAGCAGAAAACAAAAAAATGAGCTTTTGTTCTATAAATAGTTAATTTATTTTCTGAAATAGACGAACATGTATTATTCATACCCTCTTTCTCGTGATGAGAGTGTCAGGCTACGGTCAGGCATTGTGAAATTAATTCACAACTGTATTCTACAAGAAAAGACTATCATACTAACACCTTGCAGCCTTGCAATCAAGCAAGTTTGCAGTTACATTTTCTAATGATCGTGCTAACAAAATTCAGCTCAATCCCTTTTAAACCAAAAAATGAAACCAACCATTGCAATTACACACATTTCAGCGGCAAAAGCATGTGCGTGCACAGAACCGCATGTAATCACAATTGTCAGCCAATTAATAAGTTATTTACAATCCAGTCTCACGGCAATTCATTCGTATTTTACGAGATGGCTAATTTGCACAAAATCTCACTTGTACAAATTCGTACGTTATTTGCTAAACCGTACATATCTTACGAGTTGCTAAATTCGTGTGAATTCGTACAGTTGCAACCTGGTCTCATAGGAGAGACGTACCCACGGGCATGTTTTCACGAGACACAAAATTACATACCGATGCGTACGTCTCGCTGCAGTTTCCGACAGAAACGAACGCTAGAGGTCGGTAAAACATCAATGAGTGCTTTTGCTCATTTTCACACAGGGTTTCGATGACATTACGTCACATTACGGATTCATAAAGACTCGTTTTCACGTCTCCTCGCGCAATATCATGTCACGACTTCAAAACGCTTCTTACCGGAGCGCCCGATTTGTAAACTAACACACTTTGGACTTTCTGACTCTATGCGTTTCGCTTTTTTTGCCCACAACCAAGCTTGCTCGGTAGCTCAGCCGATATGGAGTTGGACTTACGACGAGGAGACGACCCTTCCCCCTGCCTGCGTATGAATCCCGTGAAAGGTGACTGACGGCAAAGAGAGATCTAAACGAGCTGAAAAATGCTTCTTACGACACGTTTGCTTTTGTTAACACTATTGGGTAGATTTAGGCGTAGCGTCGTTGGGAAATTATTTTAAAACTCAATGGAGTGCAAATGTCAAATCGAGAACCGTGGCGATTCGTCTAAAAAGCAACGTCATGAAAACGTACCGCATTCACCCTATTATCTGCTCCGGCAAAAAAAAAAAAAAAAAAAAGGAACACGCTTTTAGCGCCGCTCAGTGGACATTTCACATCGAAACTGCAGGGATATGTACTCATTGGTACGTATTTTGGGACTCGTGAAAACGTAGCCACGGGTACGTCATGGGACCAGTTTGCACAAATGACCTACTCCTAACCCAGCCCCTAAACCTGCCCATCACTGGGGTTCAGACAAATCATATGAATTCATATGAGTGAGGTCATACAAATTTGTACAAATTAGCCACCTCGTAAAATACGTACGAACTGGTTGTGAGATAGCGTTGTTTATTTATTAATCATTGAATGTAGCAAGAAAAGTTGATTAATTAAAATACAAAGTTCTGTCATGAAACTCTAGATGGTGCAGGCTGACAAGTCCTTAACTCAATCTGCTTGCAATCACATCATTGTCTATAGGACACAGCGGATTGGTTTCTGCTGTATCAGTAGTCAATGAGCTTGCTGCTCAACTTTCTAATACTTGGTCAGCGTCTGCTGTAGCAGTTTGCAGCACGCTTTCAGAAACCTTCCACCTTCCCCAATTCCACCTTTATGGATCTACAGGTAATTTGTGTATGCAATAGTGCAGCAGCAGCAGCATATCTTACTTTCTTACAGCAGCGTGTCATGTATGTGTTGGCAGTAGCAAATACCAAACTTGCTATACAGCAGCAACAATAATCAACAGCAGCAGCAACAGCAGCAGCATAGCAGATCTATTCCACCAAGACCAAAAATATTAACATTGTCGCATCCATTACCATGCCAAATACTCTGAGAGTTATGACAGAAATATATTTGTAACCTTTACTAGTGGTGCTAGTGCAAATTGCATGTAATTGTTAGATGCGTACCAGATTTTCGCCTATTAGATATTTGTAGTACTATTTCATCTTTTAGTAGTGCTAGTACAGTTATTTGTAGTGAGACGTATACAGGATTTGTTTTTTAATGGGAAAAAATGAATAAATAGAGCTTCTGTAACCACCCCCTCTTTTTCACTGCTGCACACACAACAAAGAAAGAATCTGGAACGTTGATTAGTAGCCTCTAATTAGGCATCACAATACTCATGAGACTTGAAGGAGTGTACTTCGTTTCTTCATAGTCATTCCCACCCCCCACCACATTTTTTTTGTTTTTGAAAAAATGGTTATGTTAATTTTATTCTTCACTTCATAAAAAAAAAAAAAAAAAAAAGCCCCGGCCTCCTCTACCTCTTTTAATTGGAAGCCGGTCTATGAATATTTTCAATGTAGCATGAAATAGACTACAAAGTCTGTAATTTTTCAATTCTGTCTTTCTTAGCTGTTCAGACAGCACTTTAATTAAGGCCATCAAAAGATGGAATAATGAACAAACAAGCTGCTGGTTGATTTTGTCTTTTTTATCTTATTAGCGGTACCATGTAATACTTACCTTGCTTCTTCAATTAACTCACAATCCAAACAACACATTTGGCATATGTAATACTATTTTCTGTGTACATAATTGCATTGTTGTATTTTGCACAACCAAGGCTAAAAGAGAGATAACGGCTCTGGTAGTTTGTATAAGCAAGAACACAGAGCACGTTTCATCCATGAGTTCATGGTGTGCGAACGGCTGCTTTGTGTGACCTTGATTTAAAGGCCACAACCGGAATGCATTGTAAAGCCAACAAGATAAAACTTGTAATGGCTTCCCTGCTGAAGATGAACAACTGCAATTGTTCCCATCCTGGTTATTGAATGGTCTTTGAGGCGAGCAGCTCGTCAGGCCCGCTGTCAGGATTTAACAGGCCAGATTCTTTACAGCATTCACTTTTCTTGCTCTGTTTTCTTGTTCTTGTTCTTCATCTTTATAAAAAAAAAATAAATAAATAAAAAAATAAATGTGATTAAGTTTGAGTCACTGTGAAAGTCTAAAGGAATCCAAAGAACCCAAAAATTGAGACTGCAAGAAAGAAAAAACAAAAAAGTAAACTTGTATAAATATATTTTACTTGCACACAAACACTGAGTTATTTACCAAAAGCATCAATCATTGCACAGCGCATTACTGCTCTACCAAAGAATCATCATAAAATCCTGCCCTATTATATTGAAATGTGTTATTTGTATTTTAAGGCATATAAGAAATTTACTGCGGGTAATGGATATCATTATTCTCAATGAATATTCGAAATAATGTTTCTGTGGATTTTTCAAAGTCAAAAGGAAATGAGGGACTGTTTTTTGGATGAAAGGGCCGGCTCATCTCTGTAATTACCGTCTGGTGTGACAGACTTTCTCAACAGGGTAGCCAGGAAGAGCCAGAGACATTCAAGCATCCACACCTACCGAGCCCCTTCCTTATGGATCATTACTTGCACGCACTGCAACAATTTAACACGTTTCCCAATTAGTTTCCAATAATGTGCCTGCACTGCATACCCTTGCCTACATTGTCTATCTATGCCATGCTTTTAATCTGGAAGATTGATTTCATATGCTGGTGGAACTAATAATAATCTATAAGCAAGATGAAAAAGTAGCCTTTACTAGGAGAGAGCTTTGATCTACAAGTGTATGTCTGCTTGTTTGCTGGCATCCCTTATGTTCATTTTACTCTTAACCTGCTGCCCACAGGAATCATCATCAGCACTGTGCTGAGATGATTGATGATGTGGAGCCAACAGCTGTCACCATTATCTCTTGCAGGGACATATGCAGAAACATTTAAACTGCAGAGATGTGTTCATAGATCAAAATCTTAGAAATTATCTTTAAAAAAACGTGTTTAAAAAACATGTTCTAGTACACATGGTGAAATATTTCTCCATATGTGTTTCATAAACAATATCTTATCCATTGCATATATGTTTATATACAACCTGTCTCTACTTATACCTGCTACAGTACTTTACCAATCAAAAGTTTGGGGTCAGTAAGGAGTTCTTAAAAAATGCTTAAAAAAAAAAAACCCCTCTCTATTCATCACGGATTCCTGATTAAAAAAAAATAATAATAATTATCAGAGCTTCCACAAAAAAGTATTAAGCAGCACAACTGTTTTCAAAATTTACTGAGCACCAAATCAGCTTATTGGAATGATTTCCGAAGGATGCTGAAGACTAGAGTAATGATGCTGAAAATTCAGCTTTGACATCACAGGAACAAATTACATTTTAAAATAGATTTAAAGATAATGTTACTTTTAAATTGTAATAATATTTCATAATATTACAATTTTTAGTCTATTTTTGATCAAATAAATGCACAAATGTTGAAATTAACATAAAGAAAGATTAATAAATGCTTTATTAGTTCATGTTAACTAACGTTAACTAATGAACCTTATTGTAAAGTGTTACCTGTGTAATCAACGAACCAATGAGTAACCATGACAACTAATGATAAATGTGTTCGAAACCATGTCTGTGCCCGAAATCACCCGCTATACCCTTAAAGACGCCCATTTGTAGGGGTGTCTGAAACCGTAGTGGACGTTATTGAATGCACTCATTTAATCCAACAATGCACCACGATAACAAGTGTACAAATGATGTATGCAACAGCTAGAGAATAGCCGTAATGCACTGCAGAAGATGGCACCCGCAGCTAAATCGTCCATCCATCCATCCATCCATCCATCCATCCATCCATCCATCCATCCATCCATCCATCCATCCATCCATCCATCCATCCATCTCCTGATCCAATGTGGCAACAGCATCATATAAATTCCTTTTAAACTGATTATTAAATTGTTTAATTAAGGTTTATAGATTGTTTCCATGACAGAGTTCAAGATAAATATTTTTATGGAGCTGCCAGATTGATAAGTTTTAAATGATTATTAAACAGCAAGCACTAACTACACATGGTGCGATTTCGGACACAGCCCATGACAACAAAAAGAAAACAGGAAATAATGAAGAAAAACTTAAAGTCCATGAAAAATGAAACAGAAAACATGACTGATTGTGACATGGATATTTGTTTTAAATAATTTATATTCTTTTGAATGATGTAAAAATTTAAACAGTGTAAACTTAAAGGGGAAAAAATGTATTTCTGATTCATTAAATGATAGTTTCAATTGCGAAATCACTTTATTTAGATGTTACAGTGCAATAATTTATTTATTTATTTATTTTTACTGTGCATTTTATGGAATGGTTGAGGTTTGTTCCTCTAACCTAATGTGTTCTTGTTGACTCCCTCAACTCAACAATTTCAAATTTTCATATCCTGTACTCCTGAATTTCATATACATACTATTTAGAATCACTCTGAATTTGCATCATATGGTTAATTTTTTTTTTTTTACAGTTGAGACACTAAATGCAAAATACAAATACATGTACAAGAAAACATACATAACAGCCAGTAAGATTTGTGTGTGTGTGTGTGTGTGTGTGTGTGTGTGTGTGTGTGTGTAGGAATGGAAATATATGAATAAAGGAGCATGTAGGGAAGTACAACAGACATAACCAGAGTTATAATAAAAAAAATAAATAAATAAATAAAAAAAAAGGAACATATCAATGAAATGATAATAGCATAGTATTACACAAAAACTGGAGAATGGAGGATGAGAAGGACGACAAAAACAATAGTAATAGCAATAATAATAATGATAATAATAATAATAAATTCAAATTGTATTAGCAATAGTAGTAATGATAAACATATTAACAAATATACTAATTTCATCCGGAATGAGGGTGTTAGTTAAATTGTTAGACTCAGCTTAGAAACAACAGTAGTCATCCTGTGACATATTAACATACATTCTCAGAGCTACATGTGGAGGCTTTTGAATAAGAACAAATAACAGTTTTGTGCCACGGTGAGCTGTTAATCCTCCTACAATATGTAAGGGCCTATTTTGAATGCACAGAGAAAAAAAAAACCCTGAAGATTCTGACCGTTCTAAGACAAGCACGGCTGAAATTGGGCAACTAAACCTGACTGCTGTAGGCTTCCATTAACTCTGTAGGTGAGCGTATTATTTATCTTGTAAAATGGCATGCACCTTGAGAGACAGAACAAAATCACTTTAGGGGACAAAATCTACCTCTGTGGCATGAAGCATCAACAAACCCTGTCTGTAAAGAAGCCTGATGGAGAAATTCGTGTTCAGTTAGATTCCTCACACCTGAGATTGTCATAACAGCCATTCATAGCAAACTAAATTCTTTTTTTTTTTTTTTTTTTTTTTTTTTTGCCAACCAGCAGCACAGATCAGATTTTACATTGCAATTGTAGAGGTAAGTGATGTTATCAGTCACTGTCTGGTTTAGGGCTGTCCGTCCTACTCTAAAAGCAAACCATGGTGCATTAAGAATGCCACAGGGAGCAACATCAGCAGTTCCGGTCAATAAAAAACAAATCCAGCACTTTCCTCGGGGCACGTCTCTCTGCAACTGAACATCCTGTGAAACAGTAACAGATTGTTTTGCTAAATACGCTGCCTAATTAAACATTTAGATGTTATACATCTAAAGCCGTCAATCATTGAAAGTTGCATTAAAAACAGTGTTGCTATGGAAATGGTGCAGAGCGCCAGGCTCTGCATAGATACACAGTACATTGACACAATTCATGTGGAATAATTAAAGAGTTAGTTCACCCAAAAATGAAATTTCTGTTATTGATTACTCACCCTCATGTTGTTCCACACCCGTAAGACCTTCATTCATCTTCAGAACACAAATTGAGTTATTTTTTTTTTCTTTTTTTTGTCCTCCACGGAAAGCAATAAAATTGCCACCTTTAATGTCCAGAAAAGTAGTAAAAACGTGACTACAGTGGTTCAACCTTAATGTTATGAAGCGACAAGAATTTTTGTGTGCACATAGAGAATATTTTTTGTACTTCACATAGAGTACTGTGTGAGGGTTCATATTTGACATAGTCCTGGAATATTTAATAAATCCATCTACCAGCTCTTTAGTCCACCAGTCAAAATCATATTTAAGTGTGTTATGCTGCTAAATAATAATTCTGAGTATGTGACTGACAATAATTAGAATTCTGAGCTTGATTCAAATGTGATGCAAATTAGATTTCTTAATTGAATTTGTTATTTCTGGCATATTTCACTGTCATAATAATTCATAATATTTGGATGAAAACTATTTATTTTGTTTACAAGCATGCAATATTGCCAAAAATAATAACAATAATAATAAAAAATGCAATCTCTTATAATGAAGATAAATTTGTCCATTGTTTTTGGAAATTTGTGAAGTGTTAAATCTCTTAATTCATCTAATTGGAGACGTTTTACTGTCAGCTGTTGTCAGCAAAGAAACCAATTTGCTTGTGTGTAATGGAATTAGCTGAAGAAATCCTCAAACAAAAGCAAAGTTAGAAGAGAGGCAGTTTCCCTTTCTTCCCAAGACTGGGGAGAAAGGGAAATATTTTAATGCTAGTAAGTACTGAACAAAGCCATTTATTTATGTATTTATTTATTTGTGCATTAATTTGAGAACTCCAAATAACTATAAAAGTTATATATTCCTTTCAGAGCAACTAAGTGTTACATTAGCTGGTTTTAGGCATACACACGATGAAGGAGATCAAGGAAAATAAATCCACAGGCAAGGAAATCCACAAACAGGTTCATAGGAAACACAACCACACTTATCACAAACGATACTGGTTAACACAGGACTGAGAACACAGGGCATATATACAATGACAAACAATGTGGGTGATGGAACACAGCTGGAGGTGATAATGAAGGTGATCAGTAGCTATGGAAACAAACTAGTGGCGGGAAATGGCACAGCACAAGTCCAAAACAGAGTGCACATGTAACACTAAGGAATGTTATGAAAGGATATAACAAAAAGTCAGATGTTTTCAAACTATTTGTTCCATAAAACAATCTGCAGGTTTTCTGGACAGTTCCACATACGGAGAATGTTAACTCTCTCTTACTCTCTCTTTGAAGAGAGAACAAAGAATTACACTTTGTTCTGACCTAAAGGTTAAACATGCACACTTCCCAGATTTTGGTAAACAGCTCATCGGGAGATAACAGGAAAACACTTGCAGCGACACATATATGCGTAAAAGACACATTCCAAACAGAGAGTGAGAGAGAAAAAAAAAGGTATGTAAGAGATAATGAACAGCCATCTTACCAAGGCCGCATTTAAGTCCACTTTTTTATGCCCTTCTTCACTAACTTCCCTCTATCTTGTTCACTCAGATGTATGTCATTGCTTATATTGCATGTTGTTTGTCACAATACCAAAATTATCAATACAATATACCTGACTAAAATATCTCGATACTACTGCTAAACTCATACCATGGCGAAAACCTACAGCAACAAGAAAAGTAACTGAATAATAGTATGAGTAATTTTATTTCATGATAACAATGTCATGAAATAGTTATTTTTGTTATATTATATATTATCTTGTTATTAATAATAAGAAAAAAAGATGCAGGTAACAAACAATAGGACAAATACAATAAAATAAACAGTGCTTTACATTTTTCAGGTCTGTTTAACGGTAGTGTTCAAGAAAGAATACAGAGATTGAATAATCAAAATATAAAAATAAAGCACTGCATATCACTGTATGAATTAAATATACATTTATTTCTTATTAAAGCTACTAAAGTTAATCAAGAGCAGTGAGTGATTTTCTCTTTTTCTTTTGTTGTTCAATTAACATTATACAGTAGACACAGACAGCAGCAGGTGCAGTATATTAGGCTACTGTCACTTTAACACCTAATGCACAGATCATACTGACACATATCTGATTTTCTCCCAACTGTTTACATTCACTTAAAGAGTTAATTCACCCAAAAATTTCTCCAGAGTATTTGCGTGTACACTGCTAAAAAAAAAAGGAACACTTTGAAAACACATCAGATCTCAATGGGGAAAAATATCATGCTGGATATCTATACTGATATGGACGGGGTAATGTGTTGGGAACAAAAGGATGCCAAATCATTTGATGGAAATGAAAATTATCAACCTACAGAGGCCTGAATTCAAAGACACCCCAAAAATCTAAGTGTATAAAAATGATGCTCCTAATGAGACAACGGATGGTGTCCTGGGGTATTTCCTCCCAGATCTGGACCAGGGCATCACTGAGCTCCAGAACAGTCTCAGGTGCAACCTGGCAGTGTTGGATGGGCCGAAACATAATGTCCCAGAGGTGTTCTATTGGGTTTAGGTCAGGCGAGCATGGCGTCCATTCAGTGGTATCAATTCCTTCATCCTCCAGAAACTTCCTGCATACTCTCGCCACATGAGTATTGCCACACTGGGTATTGTCGTGCACCAGGAGGAACCCAGGACCCACTGCACCAGGATCTGACAATGGGTCTAAGGATTTCATCCCGATACCTAATGGCAGTCAGGGTACCATTTTCTAGCCTGTAGAGGTCTGTGCGTCCCTTCATGGATATGCCTCCCCAGACCATCACTGACCCACCACCAAACTGGTCATGCTGAATGATGTTACAGGCAGCATAACGTTCTCCATGGCTTCTCCAGACTCTTTCACGTCTGCCATGTGCTCAGGGTGAACCTGCTCTGTGAAAAGCACAGGGTGCCAGTGGTGGACCTGCCTTTGTCGCCATCTCTGTTTGAAACATGCGATGTCAGTCATATGTGGAACAGTTATCTGTACGTGCGTTGTGCCTCGGCACAGCTCGTCAGCGCGGATGAATCTAATGCTTGCTGTCAGCCACCGCACCGGTGTGGATACTGAACTTCAGAATCACAGATTCTACGTCTTGAAAGTATGACCAATATAAGAATTTTCACTGGAAAATATCAGCTGAACAAGTAAGTAACATTTCTGCCACTTTTGTTCTGACGAACTGGGGAAAAAAGCATGAGGCCTACAATAAATCGCGCTGCCAATGATGATTAAATCTAACAATCTCTTAGCTCGGATCATGCCAAACCGTGCATTTTATTATTACTATTATATTGTTCTCAAATTGTTATTGTTAACAACATCAGCACTGCGTGACTGTGTATTTAGTATGTATTAGCGTTACCTGTAGATTTCAATTTCTGTATCCACTCCACAGTCCGAAGTCTTTTGTTTTTTGACTTTGAGTGAATTTCCAGTTGTCACTGATGATTGTCATTTGGACCTTTCTGGATTACAATCCGCCATCACAATTATTAGTTTAATTATTTCAGCTGCTGTGAGAAAAGGCTATAAATGTGCCGCTACCGGCAGCGTCCTCACGTGATAAAACGACTAGCCTCTCTACGGGACTCCTTCCTTTGTTTACGGACGTGACTTAATGACGCACAGACGAACTGCTGCATGCTTGAATTTCCCGCGGAAATCAGCCATGTCGCTCTTATTATAAAACATTATTACAAGCTTACTGTTGTGAATCTAGACAAGATAATGAGATCGTTTTGAACACTGGCTGGTTATGTACTTGTTCAAAAGTTGATTTTGGATCATTTTTAACCAAAAAATAGTTGCGGACTGCAGCTTTAATTTTTTTTGGGCAGTGTATTTTGTTATTAATGTGTGACTTTAATTAACACATGATTTCACAATTAACAATCAGGTCTACAATATGTATTAGTAATTGCAGTTTTACTATATTTAAAAATAAATAAATACATAACTTCAGGGTCTCTTGTGCCAAAAGCAGCTGCAGGGTAATCAGATCTGATGAGAGCAAAGGTGAACATAATGACCGTAAACTATGATTTATATAAAATCCTTAATCTGTATTGTATGCTGCCAGACCCTTCTCCCATGACATTCAGCAACTTTCTGAATGTAATCTTGGTGTAATGGGTGGAGCTAGAAGGTCCAACCACAACCTAACCATATACCTTCATCCATTAGATCAACAGAGGTGGAGCTGGACTAGGTCAAGGTCCACCCATGATGTCCGGAGAGATGGACCTGGATGACATTTGGCTCTGCAGAGTTTGGCATGGTCAGTGTGCCTGCAGGGAGTTTAAGCAGAGTAATGCACACACACCACTCTGCTGTCAGATGTAGACACATTTCAAGAAATACAGCTCTTATTAACCCCTTAGTATAAGGTCTCTTTTGAATGGTATGTGTACCATGACTGGTAGAGTGTAACGATAACAGGTTCTTAAAGTATCACTACTAGTAAAATGAGGAATCATACCATTTTTAAAAACAGAGTATTGTGATACCTTTCTAGTACATACGATTGCCCACTGGTGGAACCCTTCCAATGGGTTTAAATGGAACACCCTGAGCCCTTGATCACTTGTGGGTAAATTAAGTGCGAGCACTGTAAGTTGTTGTTGTGATTACAATTATGTTGCATTGTGGTCTATGGATCTGTCTGAAGTGTACATATGAGTAGGCTCCCTCTGTCAAAAGCGGTCAAGGGGCTGTCCAAATTAACTTCCCTCATCCATTTGACGAAGTTGAACATACTTAAGAATGGTGGTGGGAATTCCTCAAAAGGGAAGTGCTTAGGAAATTCACGAGTGCATGTTTAAAAGTGAAGTTAAACGCTGGCCAAAAATGAATTTTCCATGAAATAGTCTATGCACTGATGCAGTTTAGCTATTTACTGACTCCATTATGAGTGATCCAGACATGACGCATGGCTGAAGATCTTCAGGTGCTCTATCAAATAATGAGTAATGTGCTTTGAGAGCATAATGGTTTATGCCGAGTGTTTTTCCTTTTTAGTTTGGGGTAAATGGCTCTAGTCTGATAGATGGTATGAAATCTCACAAGTATAAAAATAGAAAGATATTAATGGAACCTTAGCTTTTAAACATTCCTGATCATATATTATGTTTGGTTTATCTGGATACATTTCTTTTTTTCTTTTTTTTCCTGCCACTGTGACATTAAAGGCAACATTTTTACATTTTAAAATAGAATTAAATAGAATACAGTTTTTTTTTTTTTAACAATATTAAAGTTTTTCTTCGTTTTGAGTTTTGATTGATTTATTGCAGCCTGCCTAAGTGAGTATAATAGGCTTTTTCAATAAACATTTTAAAAAGTAATAACTTTTGACCAGTAGTGTATTCGCAATTGTACAACTTCATTGCCAGTGAGAAACCTAAAAAAAATCATAAAAATGGTGAGAACAATTTTGCAGCTCAAATTATTCACAGCCATGAAGAGGTAGAACACACAAACTCACGAAATGGGACAGGCTAACACTAAAGTGACCTGCATTTTCTTCAGTTGCAGCTCACTATTGAGATCCAAACACAGGAACACAAACACAAAAACTGAGTAAAAGCTGAGATCAAGGTTTTCTATGGCTGAGCAAATGCAAGGGAGCGTCACATCACCAGACACAATAACGAGTGTCACTTGGAGTAGTATAAAACATGAACAGAAAAGACAGCCACCAAGCACCAAAAACAAACAGCAGCCACCATTTACATTTCCTCTGAGCCAAAACAATGGGCTTATGCTGCGTTCACGCCATGTCATAACCATATTTCTACTAGAAAGACTCGGGGAGGTAAGATAACATGACAACCATATTTATTAACAATCGGCAAGCAAAATGTTGTAAGAAAGTTCTTTGGCGTCTGTAGCTCAGATCCTAAAGGGTTGCGGACTCTGCATTTCCTGCCTGAAGATGAAGGCAGGGGCATAGCCGACCCCCCTGGGAGGTATGGACAGGGACCATCCTGGTGGTGGTGGGGAGGATGGAGGTAAAGGTTTGCGTCAGCATCTGCGGACTCAAACATGTGTCAGCAATCTTATATACTCCAAGTGCAAGATAATGATTGGTTAGCTCTCAACCAATTGGTGACATAAAATTGAGTCTTCCTGGCAGAACCTATGCTAGAGCTTTCATTAAGAGATGGCAACCCATGGCATTCTACCCAGAGCTGTTCACATCCCCAGACACAGATTTATGCGTTTCTATGTCAAAATTATCAATGCTGAAATGAATCTGCAGCAGTCAAGTGGTACAAGTAAGAGCTCTGTACTAATTTGTTTGCATTCATTATTATTGTAATGTTATGTGGTTTGACATATGAGGTAATGTAATGCCATCTCTCATGATGCTTTGCAGAATCTGCTCTGTGCATTAATGTGTAATGTGTTTCTGGCTTTGGCGAGCACTCTGAAGGGAGGGTGGGATCTCATGCTTTCAAAGCTAACTTGCTATTCCTTGTCTCTCTGCAATTGCCTATCTTACCTTTAATGTCTTAATTCACTACATTCAAATTAAACTTAACAGACACAATTGATATAACATGTTACACTCTTAAACATTCTGCACCATATGAATTGTCACAAGCTTGAATTTGAACTGAAATTGAAGAGTGGCACATTATCTCTTTTTACTTGTCATGGATGGCTAGACCACCTCTAAAAAAATTTGTCTTAAAAAAAAAGACATTTTCACAGTGTGAGCTCAACACAAAGACTAAAAAAGATGGTATCTGAGATGGCACAAAATTACAGAGGTGGGATTTATCTATTTATGTGTTTGTGGACAGCTTTGAAGCAGTCTGAAACAGCTGTCTTGTGACACAAGTAAACAAATGTTTTTGGACACCTGAATACAACAATAGAGAGGGACTCCCATTTATTTAAAAATATGAGGTAGTCAATGACTGCTATTAAATGTGTGTAAAAAAGCTTTATAAGGATGGAGGTTTATTTTCTTTACCAATATGCTAGAATACAGTTTCATAACAATTTGGGTTACAATTACATATTAAAGATGACAAATACAATAATAATTTTAAAATTATACTGTATACACAATGATTTCTTTTTTTTTTTTTTCGCTCTTCTAGCTGTCTTTGCCTGACAGAACATTGTTTTGATTTTTTTTACATATCATGCTGACACAAACAAACAATAACAATGCTGTATACCAGCCTAAGTTTGGCCAGGCCTATATAAGCTGGTTTTGCAGGTCAGCCAGTTGGTCTCCAAGCCTGATGAGTACTTAAATCTCAAGTAAAACTAGCAAACCAGACCAGCCTCACCAGGCAAAAAGACCAGCTAAGACCTGCAAACCAGCTTATGAATTCCACTGTTGAACATGAGACATTTAAAAGCCTTTCTTGGCTTGTAAATGTCTCTAAACAGATAAACAGATTGACTAGAATGTAAAGTACAGCTCAAAATTCAGAGAATAAACCTGGTGTCCTCCATGATTACAATTCTTTCTGCCAACAAAGCACTTGAATGCAACAAGCTCATGACTTCGGAAAGTGGGAAGTAGGAAATTTAAGCACGTGAAGGCAGCATTAAATTTTGCAAGTGCTTTCAAGTAGTGTCGAGTGGTCTACTGAGTAAATAATTCATAATTTTAAATAACACTCATTTCAAGACCAGTTATACAAGTTATTTTGTTCTTTCCAAATATAATTGTAAAAACTGAAAATATGATCACTTTCTAAGAGAAATTAATATTTCTTCAACTAGCTTTAGTTTTGTACAATATGAAAGACTGTAAAAAAAAAAAAAAAAAAAAAAAGTTTCATGAGAAGTAAAGGGGACCACTTACAGCCCACTGGCAGCAATTATGTACATCCCCAGTGACAGGTGATTTCATGGAGCTGTAGTTAATCTTATTTGCAGTGGGGTGCAATTGAAAAAGCCAAAGTAAATCCTTTAATTGGCTCTGTTTGTTAGTCTAGTTTCAGTTAGGCAGAAAGCCTATGTTTGTATCGATATAAAAGCTTATCTCATCCACTGAGGAATGAAGAGCAATTACTGGAGGTGTGATGAGTCTGGCATTCAAGCACTGGATACTCTAGATTCCCATAACC
This sequence comes from Chanodichthys erythropterus, assembly GCF_024489055.1. Lineage (NCBI taxonomy): Eukaryota > Metazoa > Chordata > Actinopteri > Cypriniformes > Xenocyprididae > Chanodichthys > Chanodichthys erythropterus. The sequence goes on from NC_090233.1 coordinate 44,430,843, forward strand.
ACGTGTTCAGTAATGAACAACTTCTGAAAACAAAGGAAATGTAGAAACTGAAAGAATTTAATAATCATAGTTGTGAGAACGTTTAAAATAAGAAATATTTTATGCCAGCTTGTGTAAAGAAAACAAGGTCTTTCATAGTAGAAAAAAGACTTAGAAGAGCCACATAGGTGATAGAAATGGAAAATAATGCAGAATGCTTAAAAATTAGAAACTCACAACAAATGAGAAATGTTTCTTGAGCACCAAATCAGCATATTAGGATGATTTCTGAGGGATCTTGAAATCGTTATTTCAAATTGTTTAATTTTGACCATTAATATTTTAACATTAATATATTTAACAATTAATATATTTAATAATATTACAGTTTTTAAAGTATTTGTGAGTTTCTAATTTTTAAGCATTCTGCATTATTTTCCATTTCTATCACCTATGTGGCTCTTCTAAGTCTTTTTTCTACTATGAAAGACCTTGTTTTCTTTACACAAGCTGGCATATTTAGCAGTCCCCTTAGCAACCTTAAAAACGTGCACACACAGACACATAAATCAGGTGAAAACAAACTATTTGCCTTTGTTTTGATATTCCTCAGTAATCACCATGCCCACAAATCAGGTGAACGAAAACGTCAAACGTGGGCCGCCACAGCGAGGTGATAACAGAGATTGATAACGGGTTTACCGTTGCAGGTCTGGGTGCCTGATCTACAACGCCAAGACCTGTGGGATGAAGACACACACAAGCGAGGGTCTGAGCTGGCGGGCGGCCGCAGTAATTGAGAGGAGATGTATTTATAGAGTGGCCTGCTCAGCAGCCAGTGCCGTCTGTAAATCTGCAGGGAACTAAAAGGAAAAATGTCACAACCCAAGGACAGGACCAGGCAGAGGGGTGTCCTGAACAGTGCCAGCAGGTAATAGGAGTGTCAGTTTTCCCCACACTACCTTTACAGGGAAAGAGAATATAAGGAGAGTGAAGCTGGCTGAGAGAGGGGGGAAATGGTGGAATAAGTGTTTATTCAGCTTTTTGTCAGGTAAACCAAAAATGTTCTGCATGTGGTAACATCCCAATTAACTGGCTTAATTTAAGCATTTGATTAGACTTAATTAACTGAATTAAGCCTTTTTTTAAGGGACAGAAAAGGAGATAAAAAATAACTCCTACTGCACATTTTTATTTTTAACAATATAATGGAACAAAAAAAATAATATATATATATGTAAATATATATTATGGTTTAAATACTCAAGACATTGCTAAGAGTAGACTGTACTTTGTGCCTATGTTGCTATTTATTAAATGACATTCAAATATTATTATTTTTTATATAATATTTTTTTAATAATATTAATAACACTTCTCCTACTCTGAGCGTAAGTGGTCATGAAAAGGAAATTGCGATCATCTTTTCTTCCCTATTCTGAGTAATTCGGCTTCTGGAACTAGAAATGATTTTGTCCATCAGGAATTGATAGAATCATTGTTGTTTGCTGATGTGTGTTACAGGTTGCTAGAATGAAGAGATTATTGTCCCATCCTCACAACGGTATACACATCAAAGAAGAAACAGCATTGCAAGAGCAAGATTTTTTTTTTTTTTTTTTTTTTTTTTTTATTCCAGAAGGTAGATGAAATGGTAAGAAATTATCATTACACCTGATAAGCTATAAGAGAATAAACTAGCGAAAAGAACACTGCATAAGAGCAGAGCAGTCCTATATAGTCAGAATTACATATCATCCTTAACAAGCTGCCAGATAGGTTACAGTTTTTTTTTTATTTTTGTTTGTTTGTTTTTTTTTTTTTTTTATAGGAATTCAGTGATAGGGAACGAAGAGTGGAATAAGGTGGCGAGCCAGACAGGGATGTGACAATTGTCTTTTTGTCATTGTATTACGTTCCCTTTCATGGGAACATCGATGCTGTGTCGAAAGCATTGGGAACACCTCTATGTGATTGCCTCATGAAGCACTTGTGAAATCAACCAATAGGGTGATGGGATATCAGAGCGGGTGACGTCACGGACCAGGAAACTATAAGGCACTCCTGAGAACAAAGAACGCCAGCTTCTGTGTCTTCAGCAAGTGCTCTGTGTTATTGTGTGTCTTATTTGGTGTTGTCTGTCAATTACATACAGAAACGATCTCTTTTGTTTGAGAACAAGAGTATCAGTGTTACACCACATATATATGTATATAAAAGACACTATAATGGCGAGCAAACAGCATCAGAAAGTGTGCTTGTCCCTACCCTCATTACTTCACGGGTGGGGATACACATGAGCTCTGTGTTGTTTGTATGAGAGCGGAGCATGCCCAGGCAGCCCTTGAGGGGGTTGTTTGCGAGCATTGTAATAAGTTTAATATAAAACCTCTCCATTCCCGCCGGGCACTCTTTGAGGAGGGTGCCGCAGCTAGCGTTCCTCGTGGTCGGATCCCACTTCTGCCGAGGCAGAGCGGCGGCTCAGAACATGAGGTTCGCAGATGAATCTGGCAGAGGGGTTAGAGACAGGTGCTGCCCTTTCTCTGCCCTTACCTGCCAGGTTTAGTGCCATTTCCCAGGTGGAAACATGCTCTGTGGTTTCTTCCCCTGGGTTGAGGCAACGGTACTTCACATGTCCAGCTCTGAGGAGGTGGATATTGTGATATCGATCTGAGGACTCACCACCTCACACACATATTGTGTTTTTTAAAACCACACTTTTTTTTTTACATTATTCTAACATCAAAAACAAATCAGTTCTATTTGAAAGCCATGATTTTTTTGTTTATTTGAAATATTCAGACTGTGATATACTTCTCTGATTATTTACTCGATATATATATATATATATATATATATATATATATATATATATATATATATATATATATATATAAGAGAGAAAAAAAGTGAACAGCAGTTTGAGTTGCATTTCTCCCTGTGCTACACTACAAAGCGAGTAGGGATGCACAAGATTTATGTGTTGTTTGCTAGGAGTGGAGCATGCACGTCAGTTCACAGCTGACAGTGTTCATTCATAAAAATGTCCCAAAGTGTAAAGAGAAGTATGCAAACGCAAGGCTCGGATCTCGCGTTTGCTGAGGCAGCACATGGATTAGGTCTGCAATAAAAAATATATGGCTCGGATTTCACGTTTGCCGAGGCTGCGCGTAGTTAAGTCTGCAATAAAGAATATACGTCTCAGATCTCGCGTTTGCCGAGGCTGCGCATAGATTACGTGCCCGTAATAATATATTTATATATATTTGGAGGGAACTGAGCAGACGGGAGTTTCCCTTTCACTCTTTCGCTATAATACCTTGCGAACTATTACGAGCTATAATTCTTTTTGTATTCTAATATATTCAGCCTGTCATTCTTGACTGTTTGTTTCTGGCTGCATTTAATTTGAGGATTAAATCAAATATTGAATACATTAAATTCAGAGGAATTTAAAAGAAAGGAGGCCGGTCTGCCAACCCTGCCACCTCATGTTCTTCAGGGCGCAGCGGTTTCCAGTGATCCTCCACGAAGAGGAGGGTCAAAGAGTGGTCAATTCAGTTGTTCCATGCCAGTTCGCCGTTCCAGGGTACTGGTCTGACCATTCATCAAAAAAAAAAAAAAAAGTGCCCATGCTCCCCCGCAGAAAGCTTGGGGACAGGGACAGGCGACACAGCTGAAGTCTTTTTGGGGCATGACAGATCTGTGGACTGTTATCATCACCAAGAAGGCTTCGAGGAGGTCCTGACGCCAGTGGCATGGGATATTCGAGGGTAGCCCCCTCCGAAGAGGGTCCTTTACCACACTGTATGGTATCCGCCCCTCCTCTGTGCCCTCAGGGGGCCGTTCTGCCAACCCTGCCACCTTGTGTGCTTCAGGTCGCAGCGGTCTCCACTGACCCTCTGAGGAGGGCTGTCGACATTTGATTCGGTTGTTCCCTGCCAGTTCACCGCTTCAGGGCGCCGAGTCAAATGCTCAAAAAACACCACAGGCCAGTCTCAAGAGACTGGTTCCCTTAGTAGAATTTCTGATAGAATGGAAACTTCTTCCAAATATGTCTCAATGGGTACTGCTCACAATAGAAAAGTTACAGAATTTGGGTCTCGCCTGCCCCAATTCAATGGGGTCCTCCCTATAGTGGTGGACCCCTTGCAGTCTCTGGTATTGTAACAGGTAGTTCTGACGCTCTTGAAAAAAGGAGCTATAGAAGGGTTTCTCTTCCCAGCAAGCTGTCAGGGTTTTACAGCCTTTACTTTGTTCCAAAGAGGGTTGAAGGGTACTTTCATGTATCCATCCATCCTCAGCACAGGAGGTTCCTCAGATTTGCTTTCGGGGGCGAAGCTTATCAATCCTTTCTGCCTAGCTCTTTCACCCCACACCTTCACAAAATGCGTGAATGCAGATATGGCTTCTCTGAGACTCCAGGGCATTTGCGTGTTAATTTACTTCAGTGATTGGTTGATTTTAGCTCAAATTGAGCACATGGCATCGAGATGTTGTTCTGTCTCACATAAGAAGGTTAGGGCTGAGACTTAATGCCAAGAAGAGTGTGCTTCTTCCAATTCAAACTACCAAATATCTAGGGGTAGTCTTGGATTCCATCACGATGCAGGCACGTCTGTCTCCTGCTCTGGTGAATACCATTCTCTCAGCCATGAATGGGGTGAAATTAGGCCAGTCACGCACTGTAAAACAATTTCAGAGACTGTTGGGTTTGATGGTAGCTGCGTCCAACGTGATACCTTTTGGCCTGCTTCTCCCTGAGAGCAGCTCTTATCCCAGGGCATCAAAATGTGACATCCTGTTGAGGCAGGGGCCGAGGCCCGGGGAATGGAGTCTCCACCCTGAGGTGGTGGAGCTCATTTGTGAAAACTTTGTGCAGTTTGTTTGTGCAAAAGTTGACCTATTTGCTTCGAAAGAACATCTCTTTGCCCACTGTGGTGCTCTCTGACTCTCTGGGGTTGAATGCCATGGTGCAGACGTGGCCGAGGTTACGTCTGTACACATTTTCCCTGATCACTCTGTCACAGGAGTTCTGGAGAGGGTTCGCCGAGACAGGGTCCATCTCATACTGATAGCCCCGTTCCGGCCGATCCGAATTTGATTTGCAGACCTAGTGTCTCTTCTAGACGGCTCCCCCATGGAGATCCCCATCAGACAGGACCTTCTGTCTCAAGCGGGCAGCATGATAATTCACCCCGCCTGGAGTTGTGGAAACTCTGGGCCTGGCCTCTGAGGGGGCTTGGCTCATAGAATCTGGTCTCCCAACTGAGGTTGTCGAGACCATACTCCACTCCAGAGCTCCTTCCACGAGAAAGCTATATGCATATAAATGGAAGTTGTTTTCTACTTGCTGTAGACAACGTCAGCTGGACCTGTTCCACTCTTCTATCAGTCTTGTGCTGCAATTTCTCCAAGTATAAATCTTGGATGGTTTATCCCCTTCTACCTTGAAGGTTTATATAGTGGCTATTTCTGCTTATCATGCTCCGGTGGGGGACTCTTCTGTGGGAAGAGACCCCCTATTCATACGCTTTCTCTGTGGTACCCAGAGGCTGAGGCCTTCTGTGCGTACAAAACTCCAGCCTGGGACTCAGCTATTGTGTTGGAAGGGTTAGCTGAGGCTCCCTTTGAACCATTGGAGGAGGTGTCTCGGAGATTCCTCTCTTAAAACTGTCCTCCTGTTGGCAATTTCATCTCTCAAAAGAATTGGAGATCTTCAAGCACTTTTGGTTGCTCCCTCATGTTTGGAATTTGCGCCTGGTATGTTCAGGGCTTTCCTTCATCCTAGACCTGGTTATATACCCAAGATCTCCACCAACGTCCCAGGACCGATTGTACTGCGGGCCTTTTGTCCTCCTTTTACTAATCCGGATCAGGAAGAATGAGCAAGTGGGTGGTCGAGGCAATCTCTCTTGCTTATGAGTCATCCGGGCAGCCTTCACCTTTGGCACACTCAGCTAGGGGGTATGGCTGCCTCAAAGGCATTGATCTCGGGGGTCCCCCTCAATGGGATATGCGATGCGGCTGGGTGGTCCACTCAGCATACCTTCATTAGGTTTTATAACCTTGATTTGGGCTCCACTCCAGGGTCCTCGGTGATCTCGTCTCGAAGATAACAGACTGGCACTTGGTACTATGGCATAGTTGGGATAGGGTTCCCAATGCGTTCGATGCAGCGTCGATGTTCCCATGAAAGGGAATGTCTCAGGTTACATCTGTAACCCTGGTTTCCTGAATAGGGAACAAGATGCTGTGTCGCTTAACCATACTCTCTGCATGCCTGTGAGCGTCTTGCTTCAGCCAAATAAGAAGCTGGCATTCTTTGTTCTCAGGAGTGCTTTATAGTTTCCTGGTCTGTGACGTCACCCACTCTGATGTCCCATCACCCTATTGGTTCAATTTCACAAGTGCTTCACGACACAATCACGCAGAGGTGTTCCCATTGCGTTCAACGCAGCGTCTCATTCCCTATCCCTCCGTCCACTCTGCTGTGGCCTGTGGGCCTTCGTCCTGGCTGCTTTCTGGGTCCCCTCCTTGCTACTCCTGCCCCTGGATCCTCCCACTGACATCACTGCCCTGGGGCCTCATTTATAAAACGTTACGTTCACACAAAACAAGCCATGAAAGTGCGTACGCCACTTCCGACGCATAAGTTGTGATTTTTAAAAACAAACTTGATGGGAAAATTTGCGCACCTCCATGCAAACTCTGACCCATGCGTACAAACATTTTGGAGACAGAGCAGTTTGGCGACACCGATGGTGAGCTGAAGGACTGACGGCAGATGAAGGAAAACCACTTTAAATCCTAATTATGAGTCCTAATCATAAATACAGTGCATGTTCACTATAACAGTTTAGATAAATAAAAGAATGATTTAAACTTGCATGGAAACTCACATTTTCATTTTGATATACACATTTATGCAGAAGTTAAATAAAAATTATATGAATTTAGATAGCAGATGTGCTGCTTTCGATCACTCTTCCTGTGACACATTGTTTTAATGACAGCGAGGAGTGAAAGGTGCACAATAATTACTCTTTAAACTAAACTGCAGATGTTATGATAATATTTTAGTGAGAACGATGATCAGTGATGCACACTTAACTTTGATATTATGGAAGACAGTGCTGGATTTGGTGGTCAAACGGTCCGTTGTCCAGCTTGAATAGATCCAATGATAATAGCTTACTGTACAACCACAGCTGCACGGGGGTGTTGATGTCGTGTGAAGGCATCTTCAAACAATTACCGCTGTATTTGAAGGATATAGTTTGAGGAAAATGGTAAGATTTGCACGTTTTCTTTTGTGAGAAAACATACACATTTAGGATGAAATCTACGGAAAGTTTTATAAATGAGGCCCCTGGTCTCTCCCTCTGTTATTTTCCCTGGTTTCCTGCCCTTCATCTGCTCTACGTCCTCCGCCAGAGCTCCCACCCTCCCTCCTCAGTTGGACTGTTATGGCATGAGGATACAGTAGGGGGACAAATGTGTAGTTTTTATTTCGGTTTGGTTTAGTTTCATGGTGTTATAGTGTGGTTTTCCCTGTTCCTATTTGCCTATGTTCCCTGTCATTGTAATTGACCTTGTTTCCAAGAGTGTGCCAGTTACTGATTAATTTCACCTGTATTTCATTTAGCTTCCTTTGTTTTCCCTGTGTATTGTTTCGTATTCAGCCTATCAGGATCAAAATCCTGATAGCCCAAATCCTAGTAAAGTGTGTTCTGCTGACAGACCCATATGTAGACCAACTGAACTTAGAATTGATACGAATGCTTTGATTCAACAAGGAATCCAACGACAACAAGCCAAGCTCTTCCGGAAGATGGAGAAAAAGGCGATGCAAGCGAAGAGCTGCTATCCTTGGACAACATCGTGTCCTACAACCAAGGAGATAATTAAGTTGCTTAGACAACAACAGAGAATAAATGTGAAATTGATTTCGTTGATTAAAAAATCTTTTGCTTTGAATAACTTTCATGCTGATCTAACTTGTATCACAGGAGGACTTGTAACGCTCTTGACGAGCAAGGCGCCTGCACATTCTCCTGTGTCTGAATGAACAAATGTTTTCCTGTTGTGGTTTTGGAAATTGGGGCCATGCTTATGTTGAAAAAGGTTATTAGTTTAATAGAATAAAGGTTACTCGCTTTTGCTATGCTACGCGTTGCACCTGTTGCAGCCAATATGTATGAAAACTGCTATGGTGTGAAAACTGCTAATGGTTAAATGCATAAGAAAGGTGTTTTCTATACCTTCTTGCTTATGCTTAGTATAGGATTTTAAAGGTTAACAGGAAACTGTGGGGCGTAGGTGTGTACTTATACTATAGCCTAGTTTTTGTTTTCTCTTTTCCTTTTACAATGTATGTTTTCTTTTCTTTTACCAAAAAAGGAGACGATTAAGGTCCTCCTCTTTCTGATGATAATAAAGTGTGAAACCTGTGTCAGAAGTTTGCCGATTGGTGAAGACGCCACTCCTCTGTTTTGTATGAAGATTTTTTATTCTGAACTTTGTCATTAAAAGATACCAGTATAATTGGTAATTTATAAACTCTTTTAAACAAGTATCAGAGTGAATTATTTTTAAATAAACCTATTAACTGAAACCTGAATATAAATATATATCGTATATAAGATATATATACAAATATATATATATATATATATATATATATATATATATATATATATATATATATTTATATATATTAATTCCTTATGAGCTCCAACTTCGAATCCCAACTAACTTATTACCTAGTTGATTATTAATCAAAGGAGGTAAAAAATAGAACAGTATATAAGCCATGAGTTTTCCTATGCTCCTTGTCCACTATTTAATGTTATGTTAACTCTTTTGATGTATGTTGTCAATCCTTGTGTTAGTTATTCATTCCATGTCCCATTATCCGTTCCTTGGATAATAGATAGCAGCACGTAACATTACTAATTTGTTCCCTTGTCCTAAACGAATGACAAAGAAACACAAAAAATGAACGTACAATACAAGTGTAAATACAAACTGTTCATTGTTAGTCGCCAACAGCACAGCAGCTCCAGACAATCAAAACCCAGTGTACTCACATGAGCAGCGGGATCAAAGCAGCCTCCACGTCTGTTTTCAGGCCTTCCCACTTGCAGCACTGGAAAGCTTTTCTAATATAAACGTGTCCTAAAGCGCTTGCCCAGGCATAAACATTCATTCCAGTGATATTCTTTTGAGTTCTTTTGTATTTGTCCCATTTCTCTTTCTTATTTTTAAATCTCCCTCTTGCTCATTCTCTCTCCTCGACCACCATACGCCCCCTAATGCTGATTGGTTAGATGTTTGTTGTTGGTATCAGCCAACTAACTTCCAAAAAGTGTTTTTGAAATACTACTGAGTCCCACTTTACGTAAATTATGCGCACAATATAATAATTAGTTTCCTTGTTTTGTAAATCATGGCGTTGTAATAATTAATTTCATTGTTTTAGTTAAATCAAAATGAGGGAACGAATAAGTACAACTTGGCCATGATTTACTAAAACGAAGGAATACATTATTTAGTGTTATATATTATTATATACAGTATGTAAAATAATTATAGAATGAATTATCATGTATTATTATACTTTTGCAAGAGAGGCAAGAAGAAGAAAATCTTGAATGCTACATTGGTTAGGGAGCGAAACAAAATTCATTACCTCAGGTGAACCTTATAAACGTATTTTACAGGAGCAGCTAAACGCACTTCAAAACACAAAAGCAAAATATTAATGCTGGAATGAAGTACTGAAGTATTTATTGGCACAATAATCTGTATATGAGAATAAATCCTCTTATCATGAAAAAGGAACAACTTGTCCTTGTTAACTTCCCAACTTGCTATTTTGTTTCATAATAGTTTCAAATGCAAGTCTTTGAGGGCCGTCACATCTGTTCGCGCCTCAGAATTTAGTTCACCTTTATTTGTCTTGCCTGCCCTGCTTACAGAAGCTTCCTTGAAGATGTAATTTATTATCTTATTCTTCACTAAGCAGCTAGTTTCAAAGCCCTGTTTGGTTGTCAGCTAACATATTATTAATTGGCATTTTATAGAGGCAAATTTACCCTTCAGCTGGCTAAGAAAGACTGGGAAGTGACACTTGAGAATTTCTTTGATTGTAATTCGGAAATTTGGATATTGACTTTTACACAGAAAAATGGGTTGGAGGCAGTGTCACAGGTGAAAGGGACTGCTTATATGCCTAAGCCAAATATATTGTCACTGCACTGTGAAGCACATTTTCTGAGCGTTACAGTATAAAATAGTTTTGAGTTCACTGACCTCTCTGTGTTTACTTATAGGCATAAAGAGCTCTGTACAACACTAACTTTTTTTCTTAAAGTCAATATATATCACTCTCACTTGTGCTTGTAAAACTGTCAAACCTATCATGACAAAACATTCCTTAAAAAAAATATTCCTTTAAAGAAACCTTTGTATTTGTATTTGAAAACCCAAATAAAAGGAATAATGGACTCTGTTTAAAGAAATAAATAAACAGTCAGCTGTTTCTGACGTGTTCCAATCCAGTTGTGACACTTCATCACAACAGTTCATTTAAATAAATACCCATTCATTCAGCCTCTCTCTATTGCTTAGCTGCACATTGCATTTAACTCATGTAAATTGTAATTGTAATTGATGTATGTATGATTACTGGATCTGTTCTGTACCCCAAGGGGGGTTTGACTTGCTGCTCTCCCCACTCTGTCCAAGCATGGCTGCATGGACGGGCATGTGGAGTTTGTCCAGAACCAGTGGTGTAGTCTACTTTTTTGTAATGAGTATACTGTGATTTTTCCCTCCCAGCCTCATCCCAGAGTGACACCCCATAAGCACCACCACACTCACTAATGCATATAGTATGCATCTGATCTAGGCTAAATCTAATTGTGAGCATTCTGAAAGACTGCTTATGTGTGTTATCAACATGTCAATTTATTATAAGCAACACAAGACTTTAACAACCAATGACATTTAAAGCTGGAGAGATGGGCAGATTTTCTACTGTTTAGTGTAAATCACCATCTAACTCAGCCTGTTAAGATATACTGATTCAATTTGATATCAATTATTTTGGATATACTGTATATCAGGTACAGTACATGGCAAATTTTCTCAAGAAAAAAACAAAAACTAATGCTTTAAAATATAGCCTACATGGGAATCAGTTGGTACTACTTTAATATGGAAGGTTAACATGAACTGATTTGTATACAAACTCAAATTACACTAAAGTATTTTTTTTATTATTATTTTGTTTTATAATAATAAAGTTATGATAGGCTTACTAACTTTAAAATTATTTCTACTCCAATTATTATTATTATTTTTTTTTTTTTAAATAACATTTAATAAACATTTAAATGGTGGCTGGTCAACTTGACGGATTTATTCAAACATGCATTATACAGGCTATTGAAGAACATTAAAAATTATAATTAATATGTAACATGGTGAATATGTTTAGCTAAATGCTCCTCTCTAGAGTTCATTTTTTCTAGCTGACTAATGAGTTTATGGTCACTGAATATGTTTGTTCTGAGGAAAATGTGACGTTACATCACATTGTTTACAAGCTGTGTATTAACGTCTTTCCATTGGTGAAACATTGATTGAGCGATTACACGAGACATGATACAGATTTCGGTATGATGTAATGTATCTTTCAACATACCTTCAGATGTTCATTCATGTTTACTTTGCGCTGAAACTGGTATTAAAGTGGAGGAGAGGATCAGTTCATGTTCACTTCACACTGCCGCTTCTCTTGAACTGAAGTGCTAAAGCAATCTGTCACGCCACATTAAAGAATGCCAAAATGGTATTTATGTTTTTTTATTATTATTATTATTTATTTCGTAGTGAAATGGGCAGAATTTGAAATATGAGACTCTGTTTCATGTCAAAAGCAACAAAGCACACAGCTTATTGCGATTTATTTGATGGTTACGTATCCTCTCGCTTTTTTGAGTATACAGAAATCCTTGACCTTTCCTAATGGGTATACGATATATACCTGCATATCACGTAGACTACACCACTGCCCAGAACAGAACCATACCGCCAACACTAACTGTATGCATTTATTATATGATTTGACGAAAGTGGCCTGACTGAAACAGTAGAGATGCCCAAACCAGGACATGTGGGTCAAGGTTTGCCTGTGATAAGATTTGCCATTACCTAAAGTAGTGCTCACTTAAAATGAATCGCTAAAAGTGTGTAATATAATCTTTAGAAAATCTCAAAAATAATAATCTTAGAATTTAAGCATTTTTCTCTTTCAGCGAAGATAGGCTAAAGTGAGTACAAAGGAAAGAGGTCTGTCAGGAAGAGCCAGGCCAGTGAATACCGATGCCCTATATTTGAGCTTGAGGCACCTGTCACAATCTCACTTGAGTCTGAATGGCAGTTCAAAATTTCTGTTTACCAAATCATTCAAGCCCACAGGTCTAAGCTCTGCAGGTATCTGCCTCTCCCTCTACACATCCACAAACACATAGAGAGAGAGAGAAAGAGAGAGAGAGAGATCCTTCTAAACTTCAGAGTAATCCCAGAGGACAATTGTATTGTTACGGTTTTTAATATTTGAATTGAAACATTGATACTGAATATGCATAAAGCTGTGATGTAACTAACCAGAAGCCATGTTAAATATTCAAATATTACAGTCCCTCACAGAGGATAGCCAGTCTAAGGAAGCTTTCTTTTTTATTCCTACAGACAGCATAATGAGACCATTGTGATATAGACAGTCAAGGTCAAACACAAATAGAAATCCAAAAATATTCAGAAGGCAGGTGACTCCTTGTTCCTCTAATGAGAACTCATGTTCTTCTGAGATAGAATCAGGTTAGACACAGGAACCTTATCCCAAAAACAAAACAAAAAATATCATACAGCATGGGGTGGGTAAAGTGGCATTGTATAAATATTTATCCACCACAACGAGTGACTCAAACTTTGCAGAAGGTCAATAAAGAGCTAGAATTTGATTGTGAAGTACTGGGGGAAAAAATTAATTTGTTAATCAAATGCTTAAAAATGTCCTAGATGTCCCTCATTATGGTAGTCCAACATAAGCTCATGAGAATTCCCAGGTACTTGTATAAATACCTGTAAATAAAGTATATTTCTAGCACACATACATTCATGGATGTTTAGAAAGACACTGAAACACACAATATCAGCATATTGGTGGCATTTACAATGTAAAACCTGTTATGTATGAATGCTTTGAGATTCATAAAATATTGAATTCATAGGTTGATTTGTTGTATTTATAATGAATGAGATTAAAAATGTTTACAGTTTTTCTCGATTGCTAAAACACTATAACCAGGCTTTTTTAACAAAAATTTCAAAACCATAACGCCATTTATCAAAAAGCACACCCATTTCCCTAAACTACACTGTAAAAAAAAATCCCAGTAAAATTTACGGTAAAAAAACGGCAGCTGTGGTTGCCAGAACTTTACCATAAAAAAATACAGTAGCAACGTAAAAAATATTCTGTTAAATTTATGGTAAAATAACGTATTTCATTAATTGATATAATGTTCATTTACCAACCTAATGAAGTACTAATATCTGTTTTGTACCTTTATAATACACTGACAGTCACCAAACACAGTGGTGATAAGAGTCACATGATGAATCAAAGTACATCACAAGCAGCTTTTTCACAAGCTGAGGAGGACAATACTAATATATAAAAGGTACACACAGTGTCATTCACACACACACTAAACACCATCATGGTAACATGCATGAAATTTTAAAAATGCAATAAACAACATTAGATGTAACATAAAACCCTAATGATTAGGAAAAAAAAGAGAAAAACTAAGAAGAAACAGAGTTATTTCAACGAAAATATATAAAATGTGAAGTGTCACGCAGGGAATTGTGGGAATGTCAATTTACGGTTTGACAGTTTTTCACCGCAGCATTTTTACAGTCTTTTTACTGTTAAAATCACAGTCATTTTTTACAGTGTATAAACACTACTCCCCTGTTTTGACACATGAATCAGATTTGTTGAGCTGTCACTGCAGAACTCTACACAAAATTCCCTTAATATCTTATTGCGTACACCATGTGGTCATTCTGAAAGCACTAGCATTCAATACTGTTCATTGAAGTCAGCACAGTTTGAGCTTAGTTAGCACACAATTCCCCAGATGAAAACACTATGAGTCAAACTTGAACACACATCAATCAGATCCTTCAATAGATAGGTAAAAGGGCCCTAATCAGTTCATTGAGTTTTAGAACAACAGATCCACAGAAAAAATGAAGGAATAGGTCGAAGAGGAAGAGGAAGAGGAAGAGGGGAAGGAGGAAGTGGAGAAGGAGGACAAGAACAAGGAAGGGGAAGGGCAAAGAGACAAGCAGTCTTGAATGAAATTCGAGCCACTTTAGTTGACCTTGTCCATGGTATGACTATGAGGGAGGCTGGGCAACGAGTACAGCCAAATTTGAGTCTTTCATCATCGCCTCCAAAATCAGAACCTTCAGGGAGGAAAACAGGTAGGTGTACTTACAGTAAGACTGCTCTGTACAGTAACTTTTGAGTGCTGTACTCTGTGCTGTGACAACACATACAGTACACTGTTGCACTATGCTACTGTACAAGAAATGCATCAAATTGCCTTGCATACAGATTAGAGTTTCAGTTCTAAACCCAATAGAGGAGTGTTTTTTTTTTTTTTTTTTTTTTTTTTTAATGGCGATGGAAAGTGTATGACCGAGAACCTTATATCCGTGTTCACCTCCTCCAGGCCATGGAAAAAGCCTGCCTAGACATATGCCAGAGGTGGATCAGGCAGTCGTGTAAAGGATTTTACCTCTGCTGCCTGGCAAGGGCCAATTGTGATGTGGATGAGATTCTCTGGCTTGACCCAGACCAAAGAGCTTCTGAGGTGGAATAATTCTTATTTTTATTATTTTATTATAATTTTTGTACTGTGTTATGAATGAATAAAAATGTGCAATGTATACATTGGTTGTGTCTTTTGTGTTCATTATGTGAAAAGGTTTTTGAGGGGGTGAACCACAAGCAACAAAGCTTACCAGTTTTGGAAATGTTGTTTTGAATTTATTGCAACAGTGTGTAAGACTATGTTGTAGTGTGTGTGTTTTTGAGGGCTTGTGTGTGATGTCTGAGGGCAAAGTTTGGTTTTTCACCAAGAGTGAATGGTTTTGAGTGTAGAGCTTCATTTTGACCTGAAAATAGGATGTTTGAGGAATTGGGTGAGACGTTATGGATTTGTGTTTACTGTTTTGAGAATACGAGGCATAGTTTCAAGAAATATGTTTAAGCAATCCAGAAAAAACTAACACTATAATTAAATTTAAATGCAGTTGACATAATTTTACATTCACAAAACTTGCACATCATTAACAAGAGGGTGAGTCTGAGAACTGAAGATACAATATCCTAACTGAAATCAATATTATTGAAAACCGCATCAGTGTCATTTCAAACATATAAAAATGTGTGTGCACTTAGTTTACAAAAATTAATCAGGAAACCATGTTGCCAGATTAGTAATAGTAAAACACAAGAACTACACTTGGGTCAATGTTATTGGCCTTTATCATGTTATTGCTGACTAGTGGTTGTGGCTACAAATGCCAGGTAAATGCAATTTCAATCTAGCATGGCAGAAAATGTCAATATTACGTTTTTTTTTTGTTGTTGTTTTTTTTTCAATTGCTAAAATACTTTTGACCAATCTGTAGTCACATTTTCAAAACTCTAAACACATTTAGCAGAACATCTGTCTGTTGTGACCATACCATTAACACAATTCATTTCGTTTTGCACACAAAATGCAGTCAATTAACACGTTTCTAAAATGCTTTCATTTTCTTTTCATATAAGCTTACCCCATACTAAAATCATCTTATTTGCAAATGCTTAAACACAGTATTAACGAATTCTGGGGTACGCAAGGCTTCGAAGGGTCCATCAGTTGTATCCTTCATTACCCATGAAATGGAGTGCGCATTTTGAGGCTGCATTTGAAAGAGCCTTTTGAATTGGGACAGCCTTCGTCGCGCCATGGTGACGCAATTGGCCTTCGAAGGATGTAGCCTTTGAATTGGGACAAAGCAAAAAGGTCACAGCAGCTAGTCTGTGCATCTATTGGTTATAACAAGTCCATTTCCAAGAGTTATCTTGATTAAAATTATTCTAAATTCCAGTAAATTACATTGTTAAATTATTTTATATTTAAAGTCACATGAAATGGAAATGAAGGTAGATCTTTTCTTCTGTATTAGGATGTACATCTGAAAGTAACAGCAATTATTCCTATAAACACACTTATCCACATAGATACACAAACACATGCAATATGTATCACAGACATTCTTATACAAAGTGATAAGAATTCTTTTTTTACCATAATTTATAATTACACGCACATTTTAGGCCTATACAATTATTTAAAACTTTCTGCAGAACTTAGACAACACTAGAACAATTATTTCAATCATATAACAGTAAAAATGCTAGATTTGTGTATGAGCCTTGAAAAAACAATTTGATATGGCCATGTCTGAATAAACTAGACAGGTAACATTGAAAAAAAAAAAAAAAAACTTTACCTTTTTGAGAAAACAAACCGTTTTATTCCTGTATGAGAAAGAGAAATCTTACGACAGGCTGTCACATCAACAAATTTGTATTACGCAGAATGTGTAGCTGTATGACCCAAGGGTCTTGGGTTGTAGAGGAGGACAGGTGTGACAAATGCTTTGGCAGAACAATAGTTACTGTAGCAAGGGAAGCTGGTTGCCTAATGTGTTTGGAAAATTTGTAACCATTATGGGCTGAACCCAGATTTTTGTCTAGGGTCCAGGGGCATTACCTCCAGAGCAATGCAACCACATACACCAGTCTGCTCTCATTTCACAAAATGTGAAACAATGGGTATTGATGCATAACATGTGTATATCTTTGGCCCTATAACCAGTCCCAATTTCATTATTTCACAGTTTACAATTTACTATTTACATTTACTATTTCATTTTAAATGGTACCACAGTGTGACAAATACATTAAAAAATAAATAAATAAATAAATAAATAAAATACACATATTACCTTATATTAAAAGCTGCATGAATGATACTTATAGATGAATTAGCAAAAATCTGTTTAAAATACTCAGGGTTTAACATGTCACATCACAGCATACTTCACCAGCAACCCATGTATCATATACATTGAAATTCTTAAATTCAATTGTTATAGTACATCATTATTTGTGTTTTAGGCTAACATTTATAAAGAACAAAATCCTAACATGATTTTCAGTTACAATTTATGGTTTAACAGCACTTGCCAAAAGTTATGCTATTTGTTGTAATTATGCATCATTTACTATTACTATAATACACACATGTAATATGTGTATCAGAGACACTGTAAAATAAAGTTTTACCATAGGAAGTTTAAGCACATTCATTATTAAATAAAGAATTATATCTCTTTCAGGTTGCATCATCCTATTAACAGCTTGCAGTGTAAACAGACACTGTTAAGGCACCCCTGCAGCATCACGATGAGATGGAGGTCAAAACTTTGACAGCCATTGCAACACTTTGATTATTTTCCTTTTTTCAGCAATTCAAAGTTAGATTGGGATCAGTGTCATGTTATACGACCCAATTCCAGCCGAGCTAGTGGTCACAGATGGCCTCACATTTGTCTGTAGAATACTTCAGTATAAAAGGGCTGCAAGCTGTTCAGGTCCTGTGGGTGCAAAACAAGCCGAAATCATCTTTTCTCCACCTCAAGAGGTGTTCGTGGTGATTCACTGTATGATGGTGGATAATGAACCAGACATCTCTACTTTCTTCTTTTATTCTCCTCTTGGAGAAAACAGGTTTTCTCTTTGCTACACCCATATGATCACCATACATTAGTACTTTTATATTCATAGTGCCAGGGACATTAAAAATGAACATGTTAACCAATAGCCTTGTAGAAACGTAGCTGTCCTTTTTTGTGACTCATTTTGGCTTTAGGCGGTTTGAACTTTGCTGGGTCTACCACTGATGGGAAACTTTAATGTTCATCACTTATAATCCTGAATTGTTATGGGATTACAATTTTTCTGGAAACTCATTGATGCCAAGTTGTCGATTAACAATATTTGCCTCTCAGATATAATCACTGATACCTTAAATTAGGGAAAAGAATTACCACTTTTTTTTTTCTTTTTTTTTTTTTTTTTACAGTCAAATACTAATCAGGGTCAATATTGCCTACATTGATTTAAAAGGATTTTGCAAAGATAACTAGTTAACTTTTTTTTTTTTTTTTTTTTTAAGCGTAATAAGCCTAAACTGCAAATTGTCACATACAGGCTCAGACTAAAATAACCAGGAAACAAGGTAAACCTCTTTAAAAGGGAACATGCTACAAAAGGGGGTTGAACAGAGAACAACTTGTACTAGCAGGTCTGGAGATGACTGTGAAGCCCAGAGATCAACTTGGAAGAGGTAACTGGATTAGCAATCATGGCATATAGATAGTGATGGCCGATTTCGAAACACTATACTTCATGAAGCTCCGAAGCTTTATGAATCTTTTGTTTTGAATCAGTGATTCGGAGCATGTATCAAACTGCTAAAGTCACGTGATTTCAGTAAACGAGGCTTCATTATAGGCGTTTCTCAATGTCAAGGATACTTCCTTGGCAGGACTGGTCCTTCCAAGTCACTTCCTTCAGAGTCTAGGAGAGGCTCCTCTTTAGCATTCAGAGAACACGTAAATGGAACAGACTAGCAAGTGCACGTCATTGCGTCATTACCCCCGGGTAAACAGCTGCTTGTTTTCTACACGGAGACGTATGAACGCCTCCGTTTGTTCCTTGGTCCCTGTTAAAAAATACGAGAAAGCTATGAATAACGCTGTGAATGGTATAAATGGTATAATATTAACGTTAAATTACTTTAGACAACTTAACTAGTTATTTATAAAGGATGCCGGTGATGGCAAACAAGCTAACAACGGTCCAGTTCAGTTAGCCATCAATAACGTAATTTGTATATGTATAATTTATAATATCAATACTGTAGTAATTTGTACTGGCATTTAAACGTTAAACTTTATTTATCTGACATATTTACAACTGTTATAACAAATGTTTGGTAACGTAAATATACTTACATTTGAAAGCATATTGCCCGCTAACGTCCAACATGTTTTAAAAACATTTTTGAACAAGATTGCAAAGCTGCACGCATAGGATTGTGGGTGATTTGAGAGCGCGAAGAGCGCGAAGGATACACATATGCATCCTTTCCTGTGTATGGGATATTTTTCGAACGAAGGACTCAGTCCTTGTTTGAAATTCCGAGGATCCTCGACATTGGAACAGTCCTTTGACGGATGTCAATGACGTAGCATCCTCGAAATTCTGGCTTCCGAGGATCCTTCCTTGACATTGAGAAACGCCTTATGTCATCGCTGTTTCGAAACGTTTCAAAACAGTTCGAAATTTCAATGTTTCACCGGTAGAGGGCGATGATAAAGTGAACACATGAATCATGCAGATTCACTGAGAACTATTGAACAAGTAGCTTTACCTGATCTCTGATCAGTTTTATACATTTGTAGATGTTTTAATTAGACATTAGAATAATTAAAATGAATAATGGTAGTTATTAATCTCTTATTGGCCTGTGGAACATTATTATTGAGCCATGGAACAGAGAAACAAGCCTTGATAATTGATAAAAGAACACATATTATACAGTCACTCTATATTTAATCTTATTAGATGATTAGTTAATTGCATTTGATTGATTTTACTTTCAATAAAACGTTTGCAATACATTTGTAAAAGGGTGTTTTTAATGAATGTTTGGTCTTAGTTTTGTTGCATTTACACCGTGCTGACCACTAGGGGTCACCATGGAGACGGGTGTTAGATTATTTCAAAGCCTCGACACGTTACTGCACATTTGCTTCAACTGCTTCAGTGTTTCACGAAGCCTCGATCTGCCCATCACTACGTATAGAATCATGCTGCCGATAAGTCATCTGTCGCATCAGACAAAGCCAGACAAGAATGGCTGAGTGTGTGCTCTACTTATAGTCCTGGTGATGAATGTCAGGTGTGTGTGGTTAAGTGCCGAAGAGGATGATGGGAAATGTAGTCTGCTTTTTTTTATTTATTGAAAGGAAATTTATATTTTTATTGCATTTAATTGATCAAAAGTGACAGTAAAAACTTCAAATTTCAAATATATTGTAATTGTTCTATTTCAAATAAATGTTGTTCTTTTGAACTTTTTCAAAGAATCCTGAAAAAAATATATAACAGTTTCCAAAAAAAAATATTAAGCAGTGTTTTAAAGATAATAATAAGAAATGTTTCTTGAGCACCAAATCGGCATATTAAGGCCAGTTCACGCTGACAGACAGCAACAGACACGTTGTCGGGTTTTGTCAGATCAGTGTGTTACCCCAACCATGTCTTGTTGCCATCTGTCGGAGCTTGTTGTAATGAATGGACATGATCAAAATGCTTTAGGAATCATAAAATCTTTTCTTTTCTCTCCCCTTTTGTTAAAACGGTAACACTTTAGTATGGGGAACACATATTCACTATTAACTACTACTTTTCTCTCAATAAACTCCTAATTTACCGCTTATTAATAGTTAGTTGTTCAATTTAGCTATTGGGTAGGATTAAGAATGTAGAATATGGTCATGTAGAATAAGGCATTAATGTTTGCTTAATAAGTACTAATAAACAGCCAACATTTTAGTAATATGCAAGATAATAAGCAACTAGGTAAAAGAACTTAATTTAAAGTGTTAGCATTCAAACTAAATCACCGGCCCCAAAGAGTCGCAAACCAGTTCTCTTCAAAGGCCGTTATCACCTCTGCTCCCAAGAAGGACCTTAGCAGAGACGATGTCTGGAGCTCTCTGCAAGCTTCAAAGACAGAAGGTGATTCCTATCCCCCATCAACAGACAGTGCTAAAAACGTTAAAATAAATTAAAATAGAAAAAAAAAAAAAAAAAAAGAATTGTAATAATATTATTTCTATATACAGTCTTTTCTATATTTTAAATCAAATCAATGCACTTTAGGTGAGCATTTGAGACTTCTTTCAAAAACATTAAAGCCAGCATGAAATGGTAATTCACCATCTATTCTATTCATCATTTTCTAAATGATGCATGTTATAGATCTTAATGTTAAATATTCATCCATACACAAAAAAAAAACAGGAGTAAATTCAAAAAAGTTCAAGAGTACAATGGAAAAGAAAAAAAAATCTTTTGATCAGTAGTGATTTTTTTTTTTTTTTTTGTCACTTCAAAGCTTAGAATAAGTATTTAATTCCACACCAATATTTTGAATTACATATTGCATTTTATTGTGTTTCAGGTTTAAAGGAAATGTGCATAGTAATGTTGTGGAAGAAAGGTGTTACAGTAACAGACCTGAACAAACCTTCCGCAATTATTTAAGGAGGAAGGACATTCCCTAATCATCTACTAATTATGTGCATTTAATTTTCAGCATCTAGCTGCTAATTATCTTCTTAATGTCTTTAGAAGCAGTAGGGGACTGCTTCATTTTCCCCACACCGTTTCTCCATTCTGCCCTTCTTTTTTGTTGAATAAATAATGAATACGGTGACATCTGTTATGTTTTGTCTGTTCTTTGAGGCAAAATTTCTGTAATTATGAAACTGTGTGAAGACTAGACAATAGTTGATTTACGCCCTTACAAACAAAATCACTGAAATGAATGAGCTTTCTTTTTCACCTGTGCCAAGTACAAACTTCTATTACATCAAATTGGAGCCCTGCTAGTTGTGTGGATATTTGCAAGTTAATCATATTAGAGTGACTTGGTGCAGTGCCAGAGTGGGTCAGGGACTGAACCCAAGAGATATCCGCAGCCTGCCAGCCCAGAACATCACACATCTGTTAATGAAAGACATCCTTTAATGAAGGACTGAAATGCAACTCAAAGGCCGGCTGAGAGAAGCTTACTTGAAGCTTATGCTGCAAACAGATTACAAAATTACGTTTTATTTTGTCTGTAGTCAGATCCTCATAGGATTAAAAATGTTTGGTCATCTTTCTCAAAGTAGAGTGCACTAGTTTTGCCAAGGGACAGTGTTTCTGCTGAATAAGAGATCTTCACAGAGAAAATGAAACTACAATAATGTGTAGCTGAGATTCTCTTGTCTCTTGAACAGTACGTAAACATTCAGTATTGTCCTGGTGTCACATAACCGTTAGTTGAAACAGCACGAAGATAAAGGAGAACAATAATAATGGAATTTAATGATAAACCCAGGCAAGAATGATGGAGAACATGGTATAAATAATCAGGGAACTAACAAGATAATTAACAGAACAGGTGAATGGAATCAATAATCAGAAACACCGGGAAACTATAAAGTTTCATAAAGAGTTTAGAGTTGGAAGGGAGGGAGGGGGTTCTGGAGGAGGACGAGGAACTGGAGCAGGATAAAACAACAACAGTCCAACACAAAGTCCAAGGGGGAGTGGAGAGTGGGAAGAGCCAAGGGGAAGCCTGGAGCAGGAGGAGCCAGATGTTCATCCAGAGACCAACCATGACGAGGCCCCAGGGTGGAGTCAAAGGCGGGATGAGCCATGGTGGAGACCTGACAGGCACCACCCAGGTGATGGCTGATGGAGACGCCACTGGAGATGGAGACCCAGGTGGAGCAGACATGCCGAAGAGCCCACACAACACTGCTAGTAGTGGAGACCAAGGTGGAGCCATGGCGATGAGCATCTGGGGGGGAAGGCGGAGCCAGACAAAACCGAAAGTGCAGGCAGGATGATGTCTGACCAAGGTGGAGCCTGTAGGACGAGGGAGCCCAGTGGAGTTGTAAGGCTAAAGGTTTCTGGTGAAGCTGAGGTAGGGAGGAGCCGAGGTGGAGATGATGCTTCAACAGGCCGCGGTGTAGTGTTGGGTTCAGAGGCTAGATGCAGAGCCAGGGGATCCTCTGGTTTGGCGGAGCTGGTGGCCTGAAGCATCAAAGCGGATCCACACACTTAGGTGCAGGAGATGAAGAGGGGCAGAAGGTACCAAATTAGGTGAGGCTGAGGAACTGGCAGTAAGAGGAGGCAGGAGAGGGAGGCTGGGAGGGATCACAGGAGGTACTGGGCTGGATGGAACCAGTAGGGAAACAGAGAGTTCAGGGCTGGATGGAACCAGTGGGGACAAGAGAACAGGGTAATTACCTCTTCAAACACATCCAACAGTTCAAAAAAAAGTTCTAGTAACCACGGTGAGGTTGTGGATGGGGCTTTCGTCACCATCCTCAAACTCTATTAACAAGCTGAAAGGCAGGTAGGTCCATGGGGGAAAAAACAATTAACTGAAGGAAAAAATGGAACAAACAAAAAAAAAATAAATAAGTCACTGTTTGGTCTGTTCTTCTGTCACGTAACGGTTAGTGA
Source organism: Chanodichthys erythropterus (assembly GCF_024489055.1). Classification (NCBI taxonomy): domain Eukaryota; kingdom Metazoa; phylum Chordata; class Actinopteri; order Cypriniformes; family Xenocyprididae; genus Chanodichthys; species Chanodichthys erythropterus. The sequence goes on from NC_090233.1 coordinate 44,454,346, forward strand.
AAACAGCACGAAGGTGAAAGAGAACAATAATAATGGAATTTAATGACAAAGCTCAGGCAATCTGACAAGATACACTAACACGATATAACAATGATGAGAACGGGCAGAGAACGATATACGGTATAAAGGGTATAAATAGGGTATAAATAATCAGGGAACTAACAGGATAATTAACAGAACAGGTGAATGGAATCAATAATCAGACTCACTGGGAAACTGGAGGCGTTTCTCAATATCAGGAGAACGGACTCCCGTGGACGGGAGGACGCAAGCCCGGTGATTCTGCCAACAGCACAGCAGCGTACTTGTTAACGTCACTCAGCTCAGCTTTCTCTGTATCTATATTTTAGGCAACACTCTGCCTCTTTTCATTTTATTTAAAAATAAATAAATAAATAAATAATAATCGCATTTATTGATTATCTTCAATGTCTGCATACCGTATTTATAACAAAACGAAATATTAAACAACCCTGCCTCTTTTCATTTACATTTCAAAAATATTAAACATATTATAATACGTGCATACTTTGATTATCTTCACTATAATAAAATGAAATATAACATAAAATACAACCCTGTCTCTTTTTGTTAAATGTCAGTTTTAATGATCAGTAATAGCCATTATAAAAGGTATAAGAATATACAATAAGAAATAAAGAAAACGATTCAGTCAAGCATACAAAATTAGTGCTTTATTAGGCTACAACGGTAAAGTTAAATAGCCTAAATATATAAATGTTATGATATAGACATGGAGGCAGAGATAAAAGCAATCCAGGTGAGTTTTATTGAACAATATGAGGAACACAGAGTGGTAATGGCTGTTATCAGGTTCTTGAGAGATGAATATAAAGTAATACTGTCCTTGTATGGTTGGTGGATCCAGGAGCTGAGATGAGATGGAGGGAGACGTTGGAGACACTCTCACACACACAGAAGGGTAAGCACACGAAGGGACCAGGAGACGAAGGAGATCGCTGGAGCAGGTAAGTATGTTGAAGGGGAGTCCTTAAGGTAAGCATTAACATGAAGTATTGCAAACGAGACCGGACAGTGAGTGTGTGTGAGTGTGGTGGCTTTGTAGTGCTGGTGATTGCAGAGTGAATGAGATGCAGGTGGCGGTGATTAGTACGCTGGTGATTGGGTGCGTGGGTACTGTGGTGAGGTGGAGCCTGGCGTGTCTGTGACAATAAAGTTATGAAACGTCACTTTGCCCTCAGCCAAAACGATTTGCCACGGAACAAATTATAGATTCATGAGACCAAAGATCGCCCGTTAGATATACAAAAGACGAATTATGTCATGTTTAACCACTACAGAGACATCAGAGCCAGCGGCAAATGTCAGAAGGACTAGCCGAGGTAAGGATGTTCTCGACAGGGTACATGAGCGCTGAGCGATCTCACAACTCTGACAACGTCAGATCACATTTTCAGAAAGGCACTATCTTTATCAATAAACCACAATTTTGTGCTTTAAACCAGTACATTCTTGCCTAAAAATCTCTTAAAACTACATATCATGACATAATAACAGTAATATGTTTAAATTATGCGGGTTTTCTCCTTGACGCTTGCTAGTTAGTGCGAGATGCATTCTGGGATACCTGGCTGTCTCAAGTCCGCACAAGTCACCTCTCGATGCATCCTCGATAAAAGGGGCGGATCAAGAACACATCCGGGGATTTGAACTGTACTTGGCTAGATGTGAACTTTGAATTGGAACAGTACTTGGGCAGCGACTGATGACATTTCAAAAGTCCACAAGAACACAAGAAAAGACAAGGACGCATATTGAGAAACGGCTTGGGTCACAGGGGAAACACAGTGAAACATAACCCTGACACGTGTGGCCTGTTGCACAAAGCCGGTTTCAGTTTCTACCCAGGTAAGTTCAAGATTAGTTTGAGCAAACTCTATTTTTTCGGGATCATGCAGGTGGATCGGTTTTTAGCCTGTTTCATTGCTATGGTAACTTATGCTACATGGCTAACCTGCTCCGGAGCAGGTTTTATCAGTGGTGAACAGCCAATCACATGCCTTGCAACAGAGAGAAACTATGATTCACTTCTCGCGAGAGAGCCAGCGCAATTCAAAACTCTTTTGCTGAAGATTAAGAGATTGAAGAAAATTAATTTAAACTCAACCATGAGTTTAGAAAAGAAAAGAAATTATCTTGCTCTATCAGTGCAAGTGAAACTTGTGAAGTTAGTTTATTTAGTTGATAATATATAGCGATAGAGACTCAAACATGTAAGATCACATGTAGTCATATTAGAGTTTATTTACAGCTTATTTATATTACATATGATCTTTATATATTAATATTCATTAAAACTAAATAATAATAATTGTTAAACTAAAATCGCTTGTGTAATGGATTAATAATAATATATATCATTGAATTATTATATAAGTCATATATAAGTAATTATCATTAAAGCCAGACAATTTCATTGTTTATATATATATATATATATATATATATATATATATATATATAGATAGATAGATAGATAGATAGATAGATAGATAGATAGATAGATAGATAGATAGATAGATAGATAGATAGATAGATAGATAGATAGATAGATAGATAGATAGATAGATAGATAGATAGATAGTGACCTTTAATTTGGAGGACGAGAAACACTTTATTGCATTGGATGTGTCAGTTCACTTTTCTTACATCAGATTGGCCCAAATTTGGTTTGAGATCTCTGAACCAGAACATAACCTGCCCCAGAGCAGGTTAGCCGTGGAGTGTAAGTTACTATGGTGATGAACACTGCTAAAAGCCAAGTCACCTTCATGGTACCTAAAATCCAGGATTTGTGGAAACTAATCTGAAATTTAACTGGCTAGACAGTTATTCCAGCTTCATGGTGCAGGCCCCTGATTTAAACCAGGTTGATTTGTATTGATTTGTCAACTCCAAACCAACTCTGAAACTCAGAGTTTGTTCAACTAGCTTCATGCAACAGGCCTCTGAATGAACATGCAGATTGACAGAGTAGTCAGAGCAGTTGCTCATTTTCACCAAACAGCATATTTTATGTAGACCACTCTAGAGTAAATGGCTTTAAGAAGCCTAATGTGCTTATAGCTGGTTTCAGACTGGTCAAGCTGAATTTTGACCAAAGATGGCATTGAACAGTGGTGTGTTTCCCAAAGCGAACTATAGTTCCGTCGTTACCAATAGAGTTCAATGGGACTTACAACCATAGTTAGTTGATCACATGATATGATGCTACCCATTCAGAGCTCTCAAGCCACGCCTCTTAAAGCAACCGTGACTCTTAAAGCAATAGAATAATTGACAGATCCATCAGTCCCACTTTATATTAAGTGGCCTTAACTACTATGTACTTACATTTAAATTAATAATTTGATACAATGCACTTATTGTGTACATACATGTTTTTACATAGTACTTATATTTTAAAAACACCTGCATGTAATTACATCTGTAATTAATTTATGTAATTACATTTATAATTACACTGTTGACCCATCCCTTACACCTTACCCCTACCCTTAAACCTACCCATACCACCAAACCTGTCCCTAACCTTACCCGTATCCCACCTCAATAGCAGCAAAAGTGTTTTGCAATTCAATATGAACCCTATAAGTACATTGTACTTAGTTTTTGAGGCCACTTAATATAAAGTGGGACCGATCCATCAATCATCACAACAATTGTTTGTTACAGCCCTAAATACAAGAAATTACTTTTTTTTTTTTTTTTTTTTAGATTGCGGCCGAACAGACATGTATGTTGGCTCTTTTGCCTTAGGCTGCCCATCGAGGCTTTGCCAAGCCAACACCAAAGTTCTTCTTAGAACTTTATCTTCTAGTTGTAAAGTGTTACCCAATAAATAAATAAATAAATAATAATAATAATAAAAAAAGCTTTGAGGTGCATAACTGATACAGCAAAAACAGTGAAATATTGCCCAATATACAGACACTTAATTTCAAAACATCTGTGAAAAAAACACATTAGCTAAATATTGAAATAATAATATCAGATGTGTATCTTCATTTAAAGCAACAGATTGTTGTTAATAGCATACAGCTCCGAATGTAGCCAAAACAAATTAAGTTCTCACATGAATTTGCAAAGTAACCATGAGTGAATGATAACTTTCTTTTATAAAATCAGTCTAATCATCATATTGCTTCAGATGACTTGCTAGGGCTGGATATCAACACAGATTTCACATTCGATTCGATTCACAAGCTCTTTATTTTTATTTGATATTGATTCATTTGGATATATATTGTCAGGATTTATTGAAGTTTTTCTGCTGTCTAATTTAATTCTAACAAATGAAATTGATATTTTGGGAGGATGACAAAATTTTGTATGCACAGACATACTTGATATACATATCTAATGTACTTTATCCTGTATGTTGAACTCTGAGGAAGCATTTCTTGATCTAAATAGCATACATAATTGCCTACAAACTGCCTATTTCATCTTTCACACCCTTTCTGTGAGGGATTTCCAACAGAGAAAGACGTGTGAGCCGGAATTATTATCCATGGCTATAGGAGTTCAGATGAGGAATTAGTTGCTTAACCAGGTTTGAGCCTTAAGCAAACTCTTTAAATCCATATTACATCTCAAGCTCATGCTTGCTGCTTTACAGTCTATGTCTCTCTCTTGCTTCCTCTCTCTCGTCTTACCTAGAAAACATTGCCGCCTCACAAAACTTTACACTTCATTAGATCTTTTATCCATTAAAGGTATATAAGGCATTGCATTCATCTTATTACAGACATTAGGAAGGCCTCAACTAACTGCACACACTTTCCTATCCAGCGACGTGTATTATCGACTGTGCTTTGGAGGAGGTATTTATAAGTGCAATACTGCAGCTGTACTGCCTGCAAATCATTATTCTCTTATAAAAGAATTATGTGACGATTTGAAGAGATGCTTCAGAGTGAGAACAGAATGTTTTTTGTTTTTTTTCTTCTAAAAAGCAGCATAAATCACAAGAGTACATAGTTTCAGGCATTTGTAATATTTCATCCTTTTTTCTTTAATAATACTTTTCTTAGCGTTCTTCCAAGAATTCTTTTGAAGGAAGGGGGGGGGGGTGGACATCTGGGGCAGTTGCATAAACACAGCCATTATGTAAATGCTGTCTCTTAAGAGCTTGTCTGACCAACTAGCTAGCCAAGGGATAATTGGTCTTTTCTTTCTCAAATTAGACCAATTGGTTTAAAAAATGGTTATGACCAATCTTAAAGAAAAAAAAAAAAAAAATGATGACTATTTTGTAATATATTGTAACTAAGCAGTTTATTTAACAGAACTTTGATCTTTCTGCCAGAGATTCCAGAAACCCTCTCTCTTTAAAAGAACAGCTAGTTGAGTACTGTTATAATTTGTATTGTTGTTTTTATTGTTTTTTCTTAAATCATTAATAATTAAATTATACATTTGTATACAATCAATTTTATTTAAAAATATACAATTAAATAATAATAATGATAACAATAACAACAACAACAACAACAAATATAGCTGTAAGCAGCAATTAAGGGGCCAAGCACACAAAAAAGGCACAACAAGTCATGCCAACACAGCTGAGAGCATCAGACTGACTGCAACAATGAACAATTAAAGACCTATTAAGATCAGTTTAGGCAAAATGACTAAAAATCATGAATACAGTTAATAATAATGGGAAAATTGGATATCATTTGACTTGGCATGATGCCCCGAATCTAACGAGACCACATGATTTATGATTTTTGGACAAACCTATCACACTCAAAAAAATAACTCTTTGAACGAACAAACAAATCATGGTAAGGATTTTCACATGATTAAGTTGCTTTATTTCAGCATTATGCAGTTCTGTTATTCTAATTTAATGTACTTATGTTGGGTCAACTTAATTAAGGTTTATTCAACTATGGTTGGGCACAGCTTAATTTAATAGTGTCAGCCCAACTAATTTGCAATGTTTTGGACCAACTAATTTACTTAAGTTGATCCAATCTATGCAATTTAAGTTAGCCAAGTGCTTAATGCTGAAAGAAAGCATTTAATCACGCAGAAATCCTTTCCATGATTTTATTACATTAATTCAAAGAATAGCTTTTGAGTGTTAATAAATTAAAACCTTTTTTAAAACTCAAGTCAATTATGGACAGTGTATCCACACAACCAACTTAGTTTTTATTAACATTAAAGGTTTATTTTTACTCTATGCAAAATCTTTGAGTTGTGACAAAACAACTGACTAAGGAAGAATCTATGTAAAATATTTATGTACAACTTACTCGATTCAATCATGGACAGTGGTTCCACATGATTGAGACAAGTAAAATCCAGTAGAATCAACCATGTAAAATTAACTAGAATCAATTGTGTTCATTTAAAATAAAATAAATAAAAGCAATAGATAAATAAAAAATAAATTGTTTTCATATACATTGATTTTTACAATTAATTCTTCTTGTTTAATTTTGTGATTTACATAACTTTTGTGATGTTCCGTGTTAGAAATCAAGATGTGATACTGGATTCATCCGAAATTACCTTAAACAAAAACATTGTAAAGCCTAAAGTGATCATAAGTCCATTCGTGGTAATGGTTTTACAATCAACATAGGCTTGCAATACTTTTGGTAAATGCAACCCAGAGCACTACCACAGTGATTACTTTCTTATTAAAGTAATTTGAAAGTTTATTAAGTGCAACAATTCACCACAATGGTAACCCTAAAACTATTAATTAACAAACTTTTAAATACCAACATAATAGAACAGTAAATATTAAAAGGTCCATTTTCTCATCTCCCTAAAAACTGCTTAAAATAACACTTTATTTCAACATTTACACTCCTAATTCAGCCCCTTTGCAAGGCATGATGGGAAGTGAAAATCCTGTTTGATTGAGTCCTGGTTGGGTTTACTTGATTGAAACATGTTATTTTAATATAAAACATCACATTAAGTCAAAAAGTAATTGTTTCAACTTAATTTAACATGAAGCAATTGAATTTGAACCAGAAACCTAATACAATGGTGTTGAATCAAAATAAGTTGTTTAAATAAAGTGAACAGCATCAAAATATCATTTTTTTCAGTGCAGAAGTTATAAAGCAAAAATAGAATTTTTTTTTTTTTTTTGGTATCTCTGGACCAGTAGGTGATGCTGTGCTAAAATAATGCATGTTGCCTCAGGTCATGTTTGTGATGACACGTACCAAGTTTGGTCTGAATACAATAAAGCATTATGGAGATACAGCCTTATATCTATTTTTGCAAGCGCAGCCTAAAATTCATTAAAAATTCACTTCCATACCTTTTTTTTGTTGCCATGGTCTGAAGATGATCTGGTTCAATTTTTATGACAATCGGCGCAACGGTCTAGTTAAAAAAAAAAAAAAAAAAAAGGAGGTTTTTCGGATAAATCAAGTGGGGGGAAAATTTTCATGACACAAAATGATGGAAAATGATGTCAATCGATTCCTTGAGCCAAGGAATCTGAGAAAAAATTTGTTGTTTCTAGCCCTTATGGTTCAAAAGTGCTTGTTCTTAGCTGGTCATGAGCTGGTTTAAGCTGGACAAGTGCTGGTCCTAAGCAACTAGCTCCAGCTCAGGACCAGCTTAGGATCAGCATTTGGCCAACTTAAACCAGCTCATGACCAGCTCAAACCACCTTCCATGCTTCAAAACATATGCTGTTTTTTTTTAAACAGGGAATAAGAACACTAACAATAATGACCTTCGGTGCTTGGCCCCTAATTAGCAACACCCAACATGTATCATACTTGTGGCTGAAGTAATCACACATTGGTCCACAAAGAAGATCACAGAAGAAAACAAACACACAACCACATAAAATAAAGACAACACCAGACAGGTATCTGAGGAAACCTAGGGCTTAAATACACAGGGAGACATAATGATTGACAGGTGAATGAAATCGGTAACCAAGGGAACAAACTAGGGACTAATCAGGACTCAGCTGAACCTCCAGAAACAAATACGTGGGAACAAAATGACAACTAATCTAAACATAATCCTGACAGCATGCCAAATAGAACACCCAAACAACACGTAATCACACAGAACACCCTAGCAACCTCGTATAGCAATTTAATGGTCTTTGTCAATCTAATATCAAAGTGTGTCTTGACAATACGTTTACCACAACTGTGTCAAAGATCCAAATAAATACAAATTCAGTAAAACTCATATATTTTTCCTCCACTATTCTGTTTCTTATATTATCATCCAGTTCAATCTTTATTGAAGCTGTCAATTATCACTGGAGTTTGTTCAATTATTAATTTAAGCTTCACACACTTTGTCTGTTCCTGTATATCCATTTGACTTCATTTCCCTCCATTGCAAGTTCTGTCTGCAGGCTTAGCTCCGTGGCGTCAAATAATTTTGACAGGCAATGGTAAATGGTTTCATTTTGTTGTAAATGCACTAGGCTCGACTCTGTCTGAAATTCCCGTTGTTTCATGCTTCAAGGCTGTGTGTCGTATTTGATTCCTCTTTGTGTAGGAAAGGCAATATTTCTAGGGCGGGCACTCCCTTCTGTTTTGCCCATAGACTTTTCAATCAATCAGAGGCAGGCTTTTTCCCACTGAAGTGTTCAATAATTCATCGGACTCTGGCTTAGGGCCATGGCTGATGTTCAGAAGAAGAATTGCAATGAAGAGAAGAAGGTTGGATTGCATTTTGGGCAAATTTACAGACCACATACAATTAAATGTTGCTAACAGGGCAAATTGCTCTCATTAAGTTCTCAGATACAGGATTCTCATTTACGAGTTCTCATTTGTTCCAGTCATTTGTTCCAGAAAAATTTTGAACTGCCGCAAGGAAAAAATAAAAAATAAAAAAATGAAACGAAAAGAAAAGAAAAGTTTAAATTTTAATTTATTTTTTTTCATAATTTCAGTTTGTTTTCATTATGTGATATTTTTATCAAGATCCTCCAACCAATAAATGAAAAAGTAATATTTGAGAAAAATGACAGAACAATGGCTAAAATGAAATACAACAAAATCAAAATGTACTGATAATAACTACATCAGACATAAAATACCAACAGTTTGTTGAACACAGTTTAAGTCTACTTAAAGCTTTTCAAGGAGAAATTGTCCACAACACAATCCCTGATTGAGTTTAATGTCAGAGTCACAAAATGTATCATAGAGTAAACCTATGCATCACTGCAGCTCAAAAACAGTATATCAGCAGCTTCAGCAGTCTGTGCACCGGAAATCAGAAAAGTGAGACACTCCCAGATGCTGTTTAAGCAGTTCTGCTGAGATTTGAGGACTCATCTGGGGCAACGCTTGCCAAGGATAACAATCCTGCATGTCTAATTAACAGAACTGCACCATAAAAAGTCATGCTGTGGCAACAATTCTGTGCTTAGACTGGTTTTGAATGGTGCATGCAAAAATGTACTCTTGTTCCAGAAGTACCAATGAAAACAGAAAAATGAAAACAGCTGTTATATGAAAGAGAGTAAGCATTTGGCAGGTATAGGCTCACAGGTTTTTATAGACCATGTGTTTACTTTAGTATTATTATATCAGTTATGTTATGTGCCTATCACAAAATGTGCAAATCACAATGCAATTGTACATACTGGCATACTACTCTTACTATTTATGCCATAGAAAGATATGGTAAAAGTGTTATGGGTAGTATACTAGTATGTGGTTCCTAATTCACCAGCTAATTAACTGATTAAATGGGATGTCTTTACAATGAGCATGATTAAAGTCACAATAATCACCATCAATACACACATTATAAATTACATGACAAAAAATGTAATAATGTAACCCATTATATTACATATTTAAGGTAATATAATCTGACTGCTTTTGGATTCATTTTACATTACTTTTTACTGCATTGCATGTAAATATGAAATGACGTGAATTTGTACATTTCAATGTGTTTGAAAGACAAAAGCCTTTCAAAAACATTAATGCATAGTTAACTCACTGAAACTGAGTGATAATTCAAATAATAATTAATGTGTTAATCAGGAGTTGATTAGATATGCAATGTTGCAATGTTGAGAAAACACTTGTTAAAAATTTAAATAATTCATGTAAATCCAGTGATCAAATGCTATGTGGATCTCAGTTTTTAGTGATAGTTACATGACCAGTTGCAATTCCATAAACCTGGAAGACCTTCTGAACATATATAAGCAGTAGGCATTTTTAGAAATGAAAATGTTAAAGACAAAAAGGGAGAATCAATGAATTATGAATATTTGGCTGCCATTGCTAGAATAACATGTAATCAATAAAAAAGTAAGTGTATTCTAAGTATTTTAAAACATAATCTAATCTTATTACAGGTACTTAATTTTTGTAATCTAATCAGTTTCTACCCAGCTCTGCACACACATTGGGATTCCATGTTTTATGGGGATTTTCCATTGACACGATTTTTATACTGTAAAAACTGTACATTTTATTTCCTAAACCTAAACCTACCCCTTAAAGCCCGGAACACACCAAGCCAACGCCGACAAACTAGTGGCGACGAAAGCAGACGAAAGATTGCGGGATTGGCTCACGTCGGCACCGCCTGGGTCCAAAGTTGCCGTCACACCAAACCGGCACTCAACACCTGACGGCCGCCGAGGACCAACTTCAGCCGATGGTGCGGAACACACTGAGAAAACTTAGCCGGCCTATCGTCGACTTGGTGTGTTCCAGGCTTAACACAACCCTCACAGAAAATTTTCTGCATTTTTAAATTTTCTAAATAAATAAATGCATTCATACATATATACATACATACAAACAAGCATAGATTTTTAAGCTTTTTTCCTTATGGGGACCAAAAATGTGGTTTTGTCCTCACAACGTAGGGTTTACCAGGACCACGCAGAAACAAATGCTTATTTTTTTACATTAAAACTGAATTCCTAAACATCTCTTTATTTTATTGCAGACAGGTTTAAGTCTTTCAATTGATGAAATCAGCCACAAACAAGAAAAAAATCAATAAAAGTTAAAATATTGAACAAATCAGACCCAAGGATGCAGTCATGTTGGCAGCAAGTATTGATCTGTTGCCAGTGCTGAGATCACTTACAGTACAAGTTTGCCTGAAAACATTTCCGAGAATGTAATGCATTTTCATTAAAATGTGGTGTAACTGTCAAACTGTTTGCAATCTGGGCTAAACCAAACAATGTGTATTTAAAGTGTTTCATTAGAATGATTGTAACACAGATGGAATTTTTTTTTTTTTTTTTTTTTTTTTGGAAAAAAATACTCTGGTTAAAGTAAATGTGTTGTAATTGGTCCAAGATAATTAAAAGAGCAGCACAATGTGAGCACATCTAAGATTTATGATTTTATAGATCTTACATGATGAACTCACCACACTATTTATAAAATGATGTAATCTTACATTGTACTGTCTTTAGTCTTCATGGCATTAAAAAGAAATTGTCACACAAAAGTTCTCCACTTCAGATCAAATTTTATAATTCACAATTCTTAGTCTCACTTCTTCATATCTGTCTTTCCCAGGAACAGTATGAGTTGCTTATTGTTCTGACTAAAATTAGATGAGTTCATGAATCGTTTAGACAATTCATAGCTCCCAGGAGGATAATCACTTTAATATACCTGCCCCACTGCTCAGGTGATAGTGACCTTTCGCTATCCTTTTCTGTGGGAGATCTGAGGTTGATGTGAAAAGAAGTGCCAAGAAATGACTTGGCTTCATGTGTATTATGACACTTTCAGGGTTGTGAACTGTAGATGAACTGTAAATTTGATTTAAATGTGCATAATGAGCTTAATTTGCCCTTTAGCTGCAGTATAATTTGACACCAACGCTTATTCATAAGAACAACATAGGCAGCGATGCCAGATTGGATGAGTTTGATAGAATTTAATGTGGAAAAATGCCCTTAGGTGGAGCAAATTTTGGTTTGTGATGAATTGATTATCAGATCAGTCAAATCTTGTTCAGTTCTGTTTACACTCATAGGATTGCCACACCCACCATGATTTGCAAGTATTTGTTTGTTTGTTGGTAAGATTAGCAGATTAACAATCTGAACAATGCTAAAGGGGAAAATATGAACAAATAAAATAACCCTGATTTTAAGTTGCTGCTCTTGAAACTCACAAATGCAATCTATGGGTTTTTCCCTTGATCAGGTCATAGATGCCTATTGGGTAGATGTGGAGGCTTTAAAGATGCTGGAAGACACCAATACTTTTCCAATATTTAACAGTCATGCAGAGACACTCACATGGGACTGCTGCTCCTCTCTATGATGCATGTGTGCCTGGGCCTAACACAGAATAAATGTACATCAGATGCGTTCCTTTCTCCATTACACTTGTGTCACCAATTTTAACAGACCATATAATGTTTTACAACTGTTCAAGTTGGAACTGGGAATGGTACATGACCTGCGTAAAAGTTGGCTTGACAAAGCAAACACACTGATTTACCATTTAAGCTTTTTCTTCTTCTTCTGAGACAAAATTTTAAACAGTATCTCCTCCTAGGGCTTTCAAGCTACAACCACTAAACTGGGTGTACTATATCTTTTCTAATTGATCTGACTTACGATTTTCATCAAACGGGCGATCAAAACTATGAAAAGTCCCATAGACTTTCATTGAGGCAGGTCAAAACTTTTGTACAATGGCCACGGACAGACTGTACGTTTCAGGAGTGACAACTGCATTTAAATATGGGAGTGCGTTCCCCTAAATTTTTGCTACATTTATGTATGGAACACGACTCTCGAAACTCCCATGATTGATAGCAACGTTCTGACACCTCGTGTGTTTGGGGTCCTTTATTGTCACCAAAGTGACAATAATATTACAGCGACAAAATACTTGTTATTTTCAACATTTTTTTAACCAAAGCAGAGCAGACAGAGGCAACAGGTTTTGTTTATGCTTGTAAAGGCTGCTTTACAAGAGTGTGCTCTCGTGGTGTTGCCATGTTCACTTATTTCAAGAGTTTTCAAGCTTGTTGTTTAAAGGTGCCCTAGATTGTTTTTTTACAAGATGTAATATAAGTCCTAGGTGTCCCCTGAATGTGTCTGTGAAGTTTCAGCTCAAAATACCCCATAGATTTTTTTTAAATAATTTTTTTAACTGCCTATTTTGGGGCATCATTAACTATGCACTGATTTTTTTCAGCTTGGCCCCTTTAAGAGATGCGTTCCCTCTGCCACACGAGCTCTCGACTATAAATTGCATAAACAAAGTTCACACAGCTAATATAACCCTCAAATGGATCTTTACAAGATGTTCGTCATGCATGCTGTATGCATGCTTCGAATTATGTGAGTAAAGTATTTATTTAGATGGTTACGTTTGATTCTGTGTGAGGCTATGCTCTGTGCACTGTAAAAAATGACCGTGATTTTAACAGTAAAAGACTGTAAAAATGCTGCCGTGAAAAACCGTCAATTGGTTTACAGACGGTTATACGGTGAATAACTGTAATAGATCTAACGGTACATTTAATGAAATTTTACGGTAAAATACCATTAAATTCAGTTTTTGGAAGTGAAAAATAACAATTCATTGTAAAATTTACAGTGAAAAAACGTAAATTTACATTCCCACAATTCCCTGCGTGACACTTCACATTTGATATATTTTCATTGAAATAACTCTGTTTCTTCTTAGTTTTTCTAATTTTTTTCTAATCAGTTATGTACGTTAGGGTTTTATGTTACATCTAATGTTGTTAAATTAATGTTTATTGCATTTTTAAAATTTCATGCATGTTACCATGATGGTGTTTAGTCTGTGTGTGAATGTCACTGTGTGCACCTTCTATATGTTAGTGTTGTCCTCCTCAGCTTGTGAAAAAGCTGCTTGTGATGAACTTTGATTCATCATGTGACTCTCATCACTGCTGTGTTTGGTGACTGTCAGTGTATTATAAAGATACAAAACAGATATTAGTACTTCATTAGGTTGGTAAATTAACATTATATCAGTTAATGAAATTAACATTATTTTACCGTAAATTTAACAGATTTTTTTTTACGTTGCTACTGTGTTTTTTACGGTTAGGTTCTGGCAACCACAGCTGCCGGTTTTTTACCGTACATTTTACAGGGATTTTTTTTACAGTGTGGCTAATGTCTAATTCTACACTGTTTGAGAGATTTATAAAGAATGAAGTTGTGTTTATGCATTATACAGACTGCACGTGTTTAAAAATGAAAATAGTAACGACTCTCGTCTCCGTGAATACAGTAAGAAATGATGGTAACTTTAACCACATTTAACAGTATTAGCAACATGCTAATGAAACATTTAGAAAGACAATTTACAAATATCACTAAAAATATCATGATATCGTGGATCATGTCAGTTATTATTGCTCCATCTGCCATTTTTCACTGTTGTTCTTGCTTGCTTACCTTGTCTGTGCACAGATCCAGCCGTTAATACTGCCTTTCCTTGTCTAATGCGTCGAATGGGCTGGCATTATGCAAATATTGGGGTCATACATATTAATGATCCCGACTGTTACGTAACAGTCAGTGTCATGTTGAGATCCGAGTCTTTTCCGGAAGTCTTTTAAACAAATGAGATTTACATAAGAAGGAGGAAACAATGGAGTTTGAAACTCACTGTATGTCTTTTCGATGTACTGAACTCTTGTTATTCAACTATGCCGAGGTAAATTCAAATTCTGATTCCAGGGCACCTTTAAGATCGGCTCATAAAGGGATCAGGTTATAGAGATATTAAAGTGAGCAGATGCGGGTTGCAATATTTTGATCCTATTTTCAGTATAAAGCGTTTGGATTTATTTAAGTTTGTTACACCTAACTTTTTGATGCTACATAAATAAGTTTTGAGGGACCACAGACTGCTACATTTCTACGACCCATGTGTATTCAATGCATATTGCGAGCAATACATCAGCATCAACAAGTCTATTCCAGCACCAGTCTAAGAAACACCATCAGTTGGAAGGTCCATCAGTTCATAGGTACAGCAATAAGTAGTATCCGGCCACAGGTCTTCAAAGGTGAATGTGTGAGACAAAAGTACTTAAGTGAAGTGCAAAAAAATCCGTATCAGCAAATTCATCAGTCGTTGACCACAGTCAATGAGATCGTTAGCAGATGGTTGTTGGATGAACGAAGACAATTAGTCCCTTTGGCCTGTTTGATATTTAGCTGATCCTTGCACACAAGAAACCCTCTGCATATAAACAAACAAACGTGTCTGATGCTAAGCCCCAACAAAATCATATTTACAGACCCTACATGCATACATACATAGTCAGATGCTTACTTACATTTGAGAATAGGAACAAGTTGTTCCTCAAATCAGGGCACCAACAAAGGACAGCAAACAAAGGTGAGAAGACATGAGGGCTGCGTCCGAAAACCTAGGTAGCTGTCTGGCTGCCTCGCTATCTTATAAGAGAATGACTTGTACGGCAGCATTTGTGCATGAAGGTACCTCACGAAATTGATTTCGGACAGACTTCTGAGGCAGCGTAACAGTTTAATGATCTACAGCAATATAGTGCGAGCTTTGGTGAGAACTAAACAAATATTTAATCACTACAGTAGTAATTTCTCGATAGAAATGATATCAAAATTGAAATATGTTGATCAAATTCGTACATTTATACACAAACTGAGCAGCAAACGCAACTTTCGGACGCCATCTTCATTTTTCTAGCTCAACTGTCACAGAATGGAAAGCACAGGATTGTGGGATATCAAAGGCAGCTAAGGATACATCTATGCTTCCTTCAAAAATCAATCTGAGGAAGGTATCTCAGAGGAAGTGAAGCTAACATTGGATTCGGACGTGCCTTGATGCCTTACTACCTTGAAATGTGTCCTCGGAAGGCAGCATTTTCCAGTTTTTGGACGCAGCCCCAATGTGCTTAGCACACTACTTCTTCTTCTTATTGATTTTATGGCAGATTGCAACCATGACTTATCAGGTGTATACCGCCACCTACTGTATCGGAGTATGTAGCATGGATTTGAATCTACTTTACATTTACTTAAAAAAAAAAAAAAAGGAATTCTATCTATATCCTATAATACAACCCTGTATCCTTCAAATATTCCACAACAGCATCCTGCATTTTTTTTTTCTCCTGTTGTTCCCATAACACCTTCAAGGTTCCATTTCCTTCCAATCTGAATTATCTTTTGCTTTAATCTATTCCTCTCTTCCCTATATTTCCTACAATATAACAGTATATGTTCTGCATTTTCTGTGATTTTACATTCTATGAATTCATCTGATTTACATTTACCTAACAAAAACAGTGTTTTATTTAACCCTGTATGGTCAAACCTTAGTCTGGTTAAAACAGACTCCTCCCTTCTTTTCTTTCCATTAACACCCTGTGCAATAATACATTGCCAAATGGAATATTTAAAATATTGTTTATCCTGGTTGATTTCTTTGCTATTTTGTCTGCTTTCTCATTTCCTTTTATATTTACATGAGAAGGTACCCAGCAGAATCTCACATCTATCTGAAGCCTCCGCAATCTAAATAAACTTTGGCGGATTTCTAACATTAAATCTTCTCTATTAGATTTCATATTTTGAATACTGTAAAGGGCTGCTACAGAGTCAACACAACATACCACTCTATCTGGTTTTACTTCTTCCACCTACTGTAACCCTACAATAATTGCCATCATTTCTGCCATATAAACTGACAACTGGTCAGGTTATCTTTTTCCAATACTTACATTAAATGTTGGTATGTATATTCCTATGCCCTGTTTTCTTCATCTTTGGATCCATCTGTATAAATATCTAAATAACTGTAAAATTTGCTTTTTATGTATTGACTTGCCATATGTCCTTTCTCACTCTCTTCCCATTTATCCTTTAATACCATTATATTTAAATCTACCTCAGTTTTTGGAAACAGCCAAACAGGAATATTACTAAGAGGTGTAGGAGCGTTAAAAAATATGTTGTTTAATCTTTATTCCTCTGATTTAGTCTTTGTTACCCATCCAAAATCATTACCTTTAAAAGAGTTATACTCCCAATATTCCTGAATAACACTATTGGTAGGGTTTTCATTTCCACATCCACGTAATCGACACCAGTATGTAAGCATGAGTTTATCTCTTCTCAGTTCTAAGGGCACTTCTCCTAATTCTACTTGAATCGCTTTAGTTGGTGTTGATCTCATAGCACCAGAACAAATTCTCAAAGCTTTATTAATAACTCTATCTATTTGCATTAAATGTGTTTTAGCTGCTGCTCCGTACACAAAGCATCCGTAATTTATCGTTGGCCTCATTAAAGCCCGATAAATGTACATCAGTGATTGTTTATCTGCTCCCCGGTCTTTCCCAGCTAATGCACTCATTAAGTTTATAATTTTTTTACATTTTCATTCCACATTTTCTATATGTATTTTCCATGTTCCTTTTTGATCTAACCACATACCCAAATATTTAAAACTTTTTACCATTTCCATATTGTGGCCATATAACTTCAAGTTCTGTTTATCTATCCCTTTTTTCTTGGTTAATAACATATAGCAAGATTTACTTGGAGAGAGCTTAAAGCCCAAATTATACGACCATTGCTCTACCTTACTTATTGCTTCCTTGATTTTATTTATCACACCTATGGGATCTCGCCCTCTTACCCAAATGGCCCCATCGTCTGCATACAAAGCTGACCCAACTCTTCTTTCTAAATTCATAAAAATATCATTAATCATAACATTAAATAAAACCGGACTTATGACGCTTCCTTGTGGAATTCCATTAATAATTTCATATTCCTCTGATACTTCTGATCCTACTTTAACTCTAAATCTTCTTTCCGATAAAAAATCTAAAACCCAATTATAGAACCTACCTTTTATTCCAATTTAATTTAATTTAATTAATAACCCTTCCCTCCACATAGAGTCATAAGCCTTTTCAATGTCAACAAATACAATATTCATTAATTGTTTTATTTTAAATGTTTTCTCTATCTCATTGCTTACTTTCACAACAGCATCCATTGTAGAACGTCCTTTTCTGAATCCACTTTGGTATGGTGCAAATAAACCTCTGTGTTCAAGGAAATAATTAAATCTTCTTACCAAGATCTTCTCCATCCACTTGCATAAGTGGGATGTTAGGGCGATGGGTCTGTAATTGCCAGCATTGTTATGATCCTTTCCAGGTTTTTTAAAAGGTAATATTAATGCACTCTTCCAATTTTTGGCATTTTGCCTTCTTCCCAAATCTTGTTAAATAGATATAATATTATCTCTAATACTTTTTCTGGTAATTTTTGAAACATGACATAGCTCAGTTGATCTTCTCCTGTAGTATTTCTGATACCATTTAATACTGTCACTAACTCATTCATATTGATTTCTTCATCCATAGTATTTGTCATGTTATCTTTTTTAATAAGCACATCCCTATTTCCATTTAAAATATTTTCTTTATTTTGTCTATGAATATCATCTAAATGATCTCCACTATGCACACTGGCAAACTTCTTTCCTAACATATTTGCCTTTTCCTTATCTGTTATTGCCATTATTCCTTGATCCTCTAATACTGGTGTTTTAACATATACTTTATTCCCACTCATTTTCTTCAGCATTGACCATATTTCTCCTATTTGAACTTCTGTCCCAATAGTTGAACAGTAACTCCTCCATGCATTTCGTTTACTATTTTCCTGATTCAGTCAGCTTTTGTAAAATCCCATTTCTCATTTCTCAAAGTGGTCACTCCCAATACTTGTACTGTCTTTTTAATATTCCACTCACAAGAATTTGCCAGATTATTAGAAACTAAGGTGAGATCTATACAAGACAATGTGTTAGAACGTATGTCAATTCTTGTACCATTTCCATTATTTAGACAAACTAGCTGCCTAACATCCATCAATTCTTCCACTACTTCCCCATTATTATCAGTGTGTTTGCTTCCCCAAAGACTATTGTGTGCATTGAAGTCACCACACCATATTTCTTTCCTTTTTCCTTGTCTCATAATTATGCCCTCTAATACATCTAGACTTAACGATTTACATGGGTTATAAAGGTTGACTACTACCAAGTTCCAATCTGATTTGTATACTTCTATAATTACACATTATATTTCTATCGAGGTTGCTATTCTTTTAAATGATATCCCATCCCTTACAAATGTTGTACAACATTTTCTATTGGTCTATGTTGTTTGTTTTCATAATTACCAATACACTTTAAGGCCTCTGCATATGTCACCTTATTCATGACCTTGTATCTTTGTACTTCTTTAGCTTGTTTCTGTACTACACATCCAGCATATGCAGCACTATGCTTCCCTCCACAATTGCAACATTGTAGTTTAGCATCCTTTTTACATTTACCATAGTCATGTTCTCCCCCACGTTTTGTGCATCTTTGTCTCCATTTACACTGTTGTGCTGTATGCCCCATTCTCTGACATTTGAAGCACCTTAACGGTTGTGGAATGTATTCCCTCACTTTGTATTTGATCCAACCCATTTGAACTTCACTAGGCATTATCTTTTCAAAAACAAGCAGTACAGTCATGCTATCTGATTTAACACCACCTTTATTCATTTGGAATCTTTTGGCTTCAATTACATTCCCACCTTGTATCTCATTCTTCACATCCTCCATGGACATTCCCAGAGGCACATTTGATATCACTCCTCTTAACTTTGCTGCCATTCCTGGTATATGAGCTTTAATCTTTCCACCACCAAGGTTACTCATTTTCAGAATCATCTCCTGCTGTTTCTTATTTACTGCTGGAATTAGAATTCTTCTTTTATTCAATATATTTAGCATATTTAATTTTCCCAATTTCCTTCTCAATTGCTTTAGTTACATGAAGTGGATGAAAGTGACCCTTATCATTACTAAGCGTAATAATAACTTTCCACTCTTCCTGTTTATCTTCATCTGACCTACTACTTCCGTTATGTTTAGCTCTGATCTTTTTGGTAGTTTGTTTTGGAGTACTCTCTCCTCCACTACTCCAGCAGACCATGCTTTTTTCCTTGCCTTTTTAGTTTGGTAAACCTCCATATCTGAAGGCCACCTGTCATCGTCACCATCTGAATCAAAATCCATTGCTACACTCACGATACAGTTTGATTACAGTCCACCGTCTCTTCATCCACCTCCAACAACTTCTGCCGACACCGGACCCTCGTGTCTTAGCACACTACTTCCTGCTTAATACTTCTTCTCTACCCTTTTTAGGCAGTCAGCCAACTCAGACTACAGATCGCCCCCAACTGATTGGGTTAGCTATAACATTAGGAAATCTACTGGGACTAATGTGACAGAACTGTTACAAGTTTATCATGGGCTTATTCTTATTCACTGTTTTCTAGAAAGATCTGGCAACACTCAGTGCTTGTGCTGCTTTCCCTGTGATTTCTTCACCACACATACAGAAGAGAGAAACATATTTGATGCACGTTAAAAAAACGTCATTAACCACTAGTTGTTCAGTTTGGTTCCGTATACACTGGATAGAATTTCTGTAAATGCAGTTGTTTCTGTAAAACACAGCCGTTGCGATGGTTCTGCATTTAATTAATATGATTAGCCTTTTGCTCGACTACATTATCAAACCACTAATAATGTGTTGCTAATGTTACACACAGACAGAGTTTATCTCAGACAGAGTTAGACAGCTGCCTTCTAACAATCACTGCACTTTGTTGTACTTTGTCTTATAGTTCATCATAACATCGTGATAGACTCGCTATACTGATAAATCTACACAATTTTTCATATCAACAGAAAAATTACCGGAATAACCTGGCTTCTCTCGAGACTTTCCTGCTTCAGAGCAGTCATAGTTAATGATATGCTAAAGCCTGCCGGCACGTTGTTGTGATTGGTTACAAGGTAGTCTGTGACGTCACAAACACCACCGATTTCAAACTGCGGGTTTTTGGTTTACAGCAGTTTCAGAAATAAAATACTCAGCAATGGTGCTGAATTATGAATTTGCACATGCTTTGTCTTAAAGCATATTAAAAACACTACATAGACATATAAACAACATGATTTTCACCACAGGTTGTCTTTAATGGGTTTGGAAATTTTAGAGTAATGCTTAATTAATGCATTACAATTGAACTAAACCCATTAGTGTTACGTTCACCGTCTCGTCCAGGTTGTTTGACTGTCACGTGTTCCTTTGTGTTTTGCTCCCGCCACTCATTATTCACCATGGACACTGATTTCATCCCCAGCTGTTTCTAGTTAGCGTGTGTACTTAAGTTCCTCCCTGTCTTCAGTCTAGCGTCCGGTATTGTTGTATGTTACGTGTTTCTACGTGTATCCTGACTAATTTATGTAATTAAACTACGTTATTGTTCCTACTCCTGTCTTCCTCGTCTTCTCTGGGGATACCACCGTAACAGAATACCGGACCCAAAAAACGAAAGATGGATTTATGCGGTAAATTCACGCTAGTGGCACGGAATAACCACGATTTTTGTTTATTCACCAAGGAATTCATCAGTGTTGCACTCTCCTGCCCCTTCGACGACGAAACCCTGAAGTCGTTGTTCTGGATCGGGGCCAACTACCATCATCCCCGGGACCTCCCAGACACCTCCGGACTCAGCTGGATGGAAGCCATCATCAGGTGTCTGGAGAGCGTTCGTCCCCGATCCAGAGCACAGCCAGACCCAGAGCCCGTACTTTCCCCACGGACCGCGGAGTACTAGTGCGAGCCCCCCGCAGACGGAGAGTTACCTCCGGCAGCTACAGGTCAGCCAGATCCCGAGACCCCGAGGACAGAGGCGACCAGCGCCCAGGAAGTGGAACTCCACCAGACGTCTGACCAGGGGTGTGAGCCCAAGACATCTGCTGACGAGGGAGATTCGACTATGGAGAGGGAGGACTGGCTGATTGACTTCAGCAAAGAGTCAATGCCCACCCAAACCCACCCGTCATCTTCATCCTCGTTACTTACCAGAGACATTATTATGGACTGTGTTCTATTTACAGATTCTCCATCCACTGTTCGCTCAGCCAGTCCTCCTACACCATCGCTGCTGGATATCGTCTGCCCTGCGCCATCTCCGGGGAACCCCTGTGACGTCGAGCAGCAGGTCACACTCCCACCAGCAGCGTGTAAGCCAGAGGTTCCGGTGGCTTCGCCTCCAGCTGCCGTCCTCAACGCTCCATCTCGGCCCGTCGACCTGCCGGCTCCGTCCAGGCTCCTCCCAGCTACGGTTCCGCCGGAGACCCTCCGACTGACAGCTCCTCCGGCCTCCCTCGTCCGGCCGGCTCCCCCTTGGACAGTCGTCCCTCCTCTTCCGCCACGGACTTCCGAGCCGTCGAGTACTCTCCGTCCCTCCACCCCTCCGGCTACAGAGGGCTCCTTCCCCTCGGAGTCGCCTCTGTCCTCGGTCGAGCCGACGTCACCACAGCCCTCGGGATCTCCAGCTACACCTCCGCTGATCGTCGCCTGTACATCGCCGCAGTCTCCTAGGCCAGCGACGTCGCGGGAGTTCGCCAGCTCTCCGTCTGCGCACCAGAATCCACCTGCCGAGTCTCCGTCGGTCATCCCCCAGATGCCTTCAGTCCGCCCTTCAGCACCTGGACTCCGCCCTCCTTCTACCCGGCCGTGGACTGTCGGATCTGGGGAGCTCTGGGTCTGTGCCAGCGATCATCCACCTACGCCACCAGGGGATCGTCGTCTTCCCTTCATCACTCCATCACCTTCACTCCGCCCACCTCCAGAGCCCCCTCCGGCCACCCCTGTGATGTTCCTCCACGGCGCGAGGACGCGCCTTGCCGGAGGGGGGAGTTACTGTTACGTTCACCGTCTCGTCCAGGTTGTTTGACTGTCACGTGTTCCTTTGTGTTTTGCTCCCGCCACTCATTATTCACCATGGACACTGATTTCATCCCCAGCTGTTTCTAGTTAGTGTGTGTACTTAAGTTCCTCCCTGTCTTCAGTCTAGCGTCCGGTATTGTTGTATGTTACGTGTTTCTACGTGTATCCTGACTACTTTATGTAATTAAACTACGTTATTGTTCCTACTCCTGTCTTCCTCGTCTTCTCTGGGGATACCACTGTAACAATTAGATTTTAGTCAACTAAAATTTTAAGTTATTTACCCCCGGTTTCACAGACAAGGCTTAAGCTAGTCCTACTAAAATGCATGTTTGAACTGTCAGAGGCATTGTTTTGTATCAAGATACAAACCATGTTTTTTTCTAAGCTACGTTTATGAAAGCTACTTAAATACCGTAATTGAACTAAGGCCTAATCCTGACTTAGGATAAGCCCTGAGCAAGCAGGTCAGGGTGAGAGCCGTGAGGGAACGGCGTGAGACCGGTGGCATGATTGCTAAGGAGCGTCACCCGCGCACTGCACCGGTCTGGTATCTCTGTCAAGGAGGAGCCCCAGAAGATGACAGTGAAGGATGAGAGAGGACCAGGCCTGGGTTTACTTTATTAGGGCCCGAGCACCGATGGTGTGAGGACCCTATTGTAATTACTTGGCCAATTCTTGTTCTTCTCCGAAATGAATCACATTTTTGAGGGCCTAAACATGCTCAAAAACTCATGAAACTTTGCACACAAGTCAGAAGTGGTGAAAATGTACGTTTAATATGGGTTTCTGAATTATGTGTGGCAAAATGGCTCGATAACACCACGTACACAATTACAATTAAGTGCCCTTCTTGCTACATTTCATGTACAGTTATGAAATTCGGTAGACACGTGTAACATCCCAATACCTACAAAAAAGCCCTGGTGCAAAATCTGAAAACCCAGCAGGAAATGAGATATTTTGAATTTTTTCTGCAAAAGTTTGGCAGTTTTTGCCATTTCCACATGTTGTACTTTAACAAAAAAATTTGTAACTCGGGCATACAATGTCCGATCTGCACCAAACTTCACATTTGTGAATAGAGATCTTCATGCCAATATTCAGTTATAGTCATAGCACCACCTGTGGGGAACAGGAAATGGCATGTTTTACACTGTGATTAACTCCTCATAGAGATTTAACCAAAAGCTCATGTATGGTCAGTCTAATCTTAAGGCCTTCGAGATGTTAAATTGCAAAGATCTTGACATTTCATTGAATGGCGTGTCCGTGGCGGCACTAAAACTAAAACAATTCAGATGACTAAAATTTCACTAAAACTAAATGGCATGTTAGTCAAAAGACTTTGACAAGCCTCAAGGAACTAGTGGCTGGGGCCAAGTCGAGGAGCTAGACAACACCAAGAGAACCGACGGATCCAGGGTACTAGCCGTAACTAGTGGGGAAGATGGGACCAGGAAGTCAGGCAGGAACATCAGCAGAGGAAGATCTCCGGACCACAGATCTATCAGGTTCCAGGCAATGTCCTCCAGCAAACTCCAGTTCTTGGGGCGGAGGAGGAATCACAACACTAGTGAGTCTAACTAAATATAGTCAATATGAAGGTCCATTCATCTGTTATGGGTTGTTGTATAAATCACATGAACACAAAGGTGTAGGGAACAGCACATTCCAGGGCCCAATTAATGGTCGGGCCCCTCTCTGTCCGTAACAGTGGACAAAGGTTTGCTACATTTTGTTTAGATCTAACACAAACAAACTGGCAAACGCCATTAGATAAAGATGCTAGGACAACAGCCAGACACATCTTAGAGTGCAAGAATAAAATCTCTGGTACCAAGCCCAGGAAGGACAGGACTTCTCATTGGTCCCACATGCAGTTTCTTCCCTTCATCCGTCTTGAGACTAATTTCCAAGGTTGGACTGGCCTAAAAATTCCTCAGGAACTTAGCAGCAGTAGTTCAAACAAAGAGAGACCACAATAATCCATCCAAACCCATTTATAACTATGTTTGGAAACCCTGAAACTGATGTAATCTACACACATGCATTTCATTCTTATTCACAGAAATAAGTATTCCCAGTGACAGCTATTTGAAATGCAACATAGAAAAATTCAGCTGTTAATGTACAAATGAATGAATGCAGGACAGTTCAATCTTTTCCTATCTTGTTTGGATTCTATTTGTTTAGAATATTGCCAAATATCTTCTGGTGATGGTTTGGAAAGTGATAAATGCATTGGTAAACTTTAAAGACACTTGAAATACTTCTAATTTTGTGTTTTATGCAAAAAAGTTCAACATGGGAAAGAAGGGTGGGCCACACTGTGTGTCCCTCCTCTGATGCCTGCAGCCAATGGCAGCACTGGAATGGAGAAGCACCAAATTGCAGTCTCTGCCTCATCGGAAAGTGATAAAGGTACCCTTTCAACAGACACTACTTGTTCTCGGTCTCTAGCCTGTGAAGGTGAGACAGAAACAGATCAACAAGTTCTGAGTCTGTCCTGTAAGGCAATAAACATTAACAGATACATTTTTGTTCTAGCCTGGGTCGCCAGTTCATACAGTGAGACACTATCAGACAGTGATTTTAAAAGTAATGCTGTGTAATATACAATATTGCATTACTCACTAAAAAAGTAACTAATTGCATTACTTAAGCCCCGGGTATACTTAGGCCATCAGTGCACCGTCCGAATTATGAAAATTACGTCACAACCTGTCAGCCCAAATTTCGAGACCGCGCAGACGGTACGCATGCAACAGTGCATGCGCAAGCAGGACAAAAGAGTCCACTAGGTGGCAATACGCAAAGTACTGAGCACAATGTGCAGTCGTCGAAGAAGAGTGTGGAAAGAACAATTCAAAAACAAGACGAGTAAACTCAGAGTAAACTGTGTTACATTATTTTGCATTACTTTTTCACACCTGGGCTGGGTTTGCTTGTTTGTTTTTTAATAAAAACAAAAAAAGTGGTAACTTTATCATAACGTTCAGTTATAAGTCACTTATAAATTATTAGTTAATGATGAACAAATCATTTACAAAACATGACTATATATTTATTAATGATTAATAAGTGATATACTAATATTTTATGAATGTTTTATTAATTCAGTTATAAGTCATTTATAAATTATTAGTTAATGATGAACACATCATTTATAAAACATGACAATATACGTTCATAAATTATTTATAAGTGGTAAGCTAACGATTTACAAATGTGTTGTAAGTTATCTTAAAAATGTTTAAATCATGAAACAAATCAAACAGATCATTAGTAGATGGTTTATAAGTTTTTAGTTGATACATTATTTATCACTGATAAATCAATGAAGTATTTATGACAAAATTGTTTTAGTATCATTATCTCAATAAACAATTGTTAATCATGAACAAATGATGAACAAACCATTAGGAAATGATCAGTATATGATTTATTTATGAAGTTGTAAGCTGGTCAAAAACACAAACATGCAGGTATGCTAAAGCTCTATTTTTAAGAAGAATAATTATTTTTGTTTTAAAGTGGATACACATTTATAAATGCCTTACAGTCAGGGGATTGCAGTGGGTTATGTTAAATCCTTTCACTCATCAGCATAGACATTCTGTTCTGTTCTGTTCTGTGTGGCGTGTGTGGGATCTAGTAATAAAGTAAACCTATCAACTGATTTTACCTTCCACTGAAGCTCACATCAAGTGCACAGAGTTAAAGACTCCATGTGTGTCAGAGA
Source organism: Chanodichthys erythropterus (assembly GCF_024489055.1). NCBI lineage: Eukaryota > Metazoa > Chordata > Actinopteri > Cypriniformes > Xenocyprididae > Chanodichthys > Chanodichthys erythropterus. The sequence continues at coordinate 44,480,975 of NC_090233.1, forward strand.
AGACAGCTGAAACATTCATAAAATATTACTATATCACTTATTAATAATTTATGAATGTATAGTCATGTTTTGTAAACAATTATTTAATCATTAACTAATAATAAATAAATAACTTATAACTGAATTAATAAAACATTCATAAAATATTAGTATATCACTTATTAATCATTTATGAATGTATAGTCATGTTTCGTAAATTGACTATACATTCATAAATTATTTGTGCATCCTCGTTTCCTTTTTCACATCTTAGCTCCACCCCTTTAGGATGCGAGGGAAGGACACAAGGAAAAGACGTGAGGACGAAGAAATTGAATCACGTGAAATGATATCCTCGCTCCCTTTCAAGGTGTCATCAGCTGCACTCTAGGGATCTACCCACATGTTGTTAAAGTTTGGTTATTTAAAAAATATGTAATAAATATTAAAGGATAAAATAAAATTGTCCTGATAATTTACTCACCCCCGTGTCATCCAAGATGTTCATATCTTTCTTTCGTCAGTCGAAAAGAAATTAAGGTTTATGATGAAAACATTCCAGGATTATTCTCCTTTATTTAAAAGTGGACTAATCCTTTAAAGGGTCATGAAATACGCTGATTCATAATGCTCCGAAGTTTCCTGAAGGAGTGTTTTGAAATCGGCCATCACTAAATAAGTCGTTATTTTGGCGAACCAAAAATATTCTCGTCTTTTTATAGTATTATTATTGAACCACTGTACTCACATTAACTGATTTAAATATGTTTTTAGTACCTTTATGGATCTTGAGAGAGGAAATGTCATTGCACCCTATGCAGGCCTCACGGAGCCATCGGATTTCAACTAAAATATCTTAATTTGTGTTCGGAAGATTAACGAAGGTCTTACAGGTGTGGAACGGCATGAGGGTAAGTAATAAATGACAGAATTTTGGGGGGGAACTAACCCTTTAATAAAGCAAGATGCCCTGTTGAAATATGTGAGATGTAAAGTTTATTATTAGTTTAAGGTGTCCCCTGAATGTGTCTGCGAAGTTTCAGCTCAAAATACTCCATAGATTTTTTTTTTTTTTTATTAATTTCTTTAACTGCCTATTTTGGAGCATAATTACAAATGTGCCGATTCAGGTTGCTTCCCCTTTAAATGTTCGAGCTCCCCGCCGCCAAGCTCGCAACTCTATAATAAATTGCATAAACAAAGTTCACACAGCTAATATAACCCTCAAAATGGATCATTATAAAGTTTCTGCCATGCAGCATAACTGATTATGTTAGTATGATATTTATTTGGATGTTTACATTTGATTCTGAATGAGTTTGAGGCTATGCTCCATGGCTAATGGGCTAAAGCTAACATTACAGATTTTAGATTTATAAAGAATGAAGTTGTGTCTATGAATTATTCAGACTGCAAGTGTTTAAAAATGAAAATAATGGCTCTCTTGTCTCCATGAATACAGTAAGAAACGATGGTAACTTTAACCACATTTAACAGTACATTAGCAAAATGCTAATGAAACATTTAGAAAGACAATTTACAAATATCATATCATCAGTTATTATTGCTTCATCTGCCATTTTTCGCTATTGTCCTTGCTTGCTTACCTAGTCTGATGATTCAGCTGTGCAGCTCCAGACATTAATACTGCCTTGCTCTTGTCTAATGCCTTGAACATGAGCTGGCATATGCAAATATTGGGGGTGTACATATTAATGATCCCGACTGTTGCGTAACAGTCAGTGTTATGTTGAGATTCGCCTGTTCTTCAGAGGTCTTTTAAACAAATGAGATTTACATAAGAATGAGGAAACAATGGAGTTTGAGACTCACTGTATGTCATTTCCATGTACTGAACTCTTGTTATTCAACTATGCCAAGGTAAATTCAATTTTCTATTCTATGGCACCTTTAAACTGCAAAAGTAAAGCATAAATTTAAATTATTGTGACAGATATGAAGGGGGAGGAGAATTTATACATGCACCAGGTTTCTCGACGAGAAAGACTTACGCAAAGGATACACCTGTGTATCCTCGCTCATGACTCCTCAGGAAGTTTCCTCACTCCTCGTTCCTCATCTCCTCGTGGTGCAATTAGAGAACTGAGATGTCCTTCAAGATGGCTGAGTTTGAACAGTTTCCGGGTCATAGGATGGAGGATGGAGGAGCGAGGAAATGGGGAGGGATATTGAGAAGCACCCTCTGAGAACGGACAGAGAAGACAGGGGAACTCAGAGTTTAAATGCATGAAACAAACAAAAAGAACTAATGAGTTACCATGGAGAATAACGAGAACTAATACATACATGACAGGAACTAACTAAACAGCACATACTATACATGTTACAACAGAACCATATTTAAACATTCTTTTTCAGCCACATTTATTTTTTGTTACATTTTAATACATGTCAAGCCTCTCTGCTTTCCCAGGCACCAGTCATTGAGCAAGTTCAAGTGATTGCTTGAATACTCATCTTGATTGAGGTTATAGGTTCATGGACATGACCACTAAAAGTAAACCAACTCTGCTGCACCACCCATTTAATGGCTATGTAAATTGTGTTTAACTTTTAATTTTCATTCCACTAGATATTAATTTACAATAAAAGTGCCATAATATTTTAATGTCATCGGCTGCAAGGTCAAGGCAGACACTACAACGTAATTAAGATAAAATTAATAGAAGCCATTTATGACTTAATTTGCTGCTGTTTAATTGAAAAATATGGCCAGATTTTATCCTATAGTACTACACTATTGAACTAATTTTTGGCATAAATTGTGAGAAGGGGAAAAATCTTTGTTTATTTGCCCTTAAAACATACACACTCACACACACACACACACACACACACACACACACACACATATATATATATATATATATATATATATATATATATATATATATATATATATATATATATATATATATATATATATATTATATATAATATATATAAAATGTTAATTTCTAGTTTTCATAATGGTTGTTCATCTGTTCATTACTGTTAATTACAAATTGATCCCATTAGTCACATAATGAGCTGACTTTCATAGTGTATGTTGGGATTTTATGGCCTAGAGAAAGACCTCAGAGTGAGTCCTCATTTTGTATTTTAGTGTAAAATACAGAAACTCAGTGAGAAATGGGCATCTGGGAGACATTACAGCCAAACTGTAGCGCTATGACAGATTTGGTTACTGAGGTCTGAACAGTGCAGTTTTGTGAAATGATTTGTCTTTATAATATATCAGCTTGTTTTGACCTTGGTGTGGATACGCAGATAAGTCCAAAGAAAAAAATCTCCAGAGGAGAGGAGTCAGAGGAAATCTACAGCCACAGTTGGCCATAAATTTATCACAATACAAACCAAGGAAGATCAATTATTTAGTCCGTTAGACAAGGCCACAATGAATAAAAGGACAAGGAGAAGAAACACGCAGTGAGAGTAGATCAACTTCAGAAGAAAAATGCTAAAAGAATAAACAATGATTTGAAAACATGTCAGGGACAAATAAATGAGACTGTGCTAACCAGAAATGAGATCAATATAAACTTGAAACATTGAAGGAGAACACATACCGTTTCTGTGATGACACAAGTCTAACATAGTGACTGGTGGGGTTAGATTATTACAGGGAGTGCTAACAATGTCTTCTCTTTGTCAGTAATGAGCACTCAGAAGACTATGCAGTGACTGAATCTAACTCAGCACACACACACACACACACAAAAAAAAAAAAAAAAAAAAAAAATGCCTGGTTTACTGACACATTCTGCAGTTCAAATTGGGGGGGTTGATATAATTAATGTAAAGGTTTGACTCCAAATTCGTCTCTACCTGAAACCAAAGAGGAAAGTGAACAGTGCTCCACAGGCAGCTTTTTGATGGGCCTGAGGTTATAAAAATGTCATTTCTACCCCACAAGGTAGCTTGCGGGAAGCCATGATGACAATTAATTCTCCTTCTGGTTATGACAGTGACAAAATACCGCCTGCTTCAAGCTCCATCCCCATTTGGAATGGAAATAAGCTTCTCTCTCGTTTGCTATAAGAAAAATGATCCTCTATATTTATCTTATAACCTCTCTTTCCTGGGGAATTACAGGAAAGTGGGTCATGTGATAAGTTGATTACCATTTGACATCTTTGTACAGGTTATTGGGATGTGCATAATACAAAACATGGATTAAACTATTTATTTTCTCTGTATTAGTTAGCAGCTATAAAGTGTGTATGTGTGTGTGTGGGGGGGGGGGGTGCAGGGTGTGTGCCTGCTTCAAACTGGCACCCAGCAGCATTCAATAATACAAAACTGCATCTTATATTCTTACTGTCAGATTGGATTCCAGGATATGGGTTTGGAACAGCATTTCAAGTTTTTTATGTCAGATAAATTAGCTTAGAAGCAAACCAAACATTTCTTTGTATTCCCACAACACAGTGTAATTGATTGGTGCATCCCAAATTGGTCTGTATCAGAAGATGGGAGGTATGCCAGCCGTCACACTCAATCAACCTCTCTGCATCTGCAAATGTCAAAAGGAACATGAGGTGAATGGAAATGTCTGGAAGACAAAAACCTATACCAATAACTTACATCAGTGTTTCTCAACTGGTGCTCCATCACATAAAAATGGAAGTTGTTCAGATAGAGTTGCAGACAGCAGGTAAATAATCAAATGCAACTAAGTATATAATTGGGTACAGTTATTATAGCAAAATAAATAGGCTTCTCAACTTTCAAAAGGGAGAACAGAGGGAGCTATTTCCTATAGCTTTTGTACTTTATATGAAAGGCCATGTGTCCAAACAAACTCCACTGTATTTTAGCACAAATTGATTGTTGTTTTGTTATTTATTATGGCTAATACTAATACAATATTTGGCCCAGTATTTATTTAAAGGTGGGATAAGTACATTTTCAAAAACGCTGTTGGACATTGTTGATATTTGACATCAACCCAAACAAACCCACCCCTCTCTTCATTGCTCTGCCTCCAAAACTCACTCTCCAATCCTATTCCTAATGCAGAACCGTCTCAAACCCCAGCCCAATCGCTGGTAAAGGTAAAGAAGGCCAACCAGAGAATGTACGTCCTTAGGAGACTGAGGAAGTTTGGCATGTCACCTCACATGCTTCATAATTTCTATAGATATTCTGTGGAGAGTGTGCTCACTTGCTGTATTGCTGTGTGGTTTGGTAACAACACAGCACATGGCAGAATGGCTCTACAAAGGGTGATAAAGATGGCACAGAAAATCACAGGAACAGAACTCCCCTCTCTGCGGGATATTTATTATAAAAGGATTTACAAATGGGCAAGCAATATTATTAGTGACCCCACTCATCCCACCCATAATTTATTTACCCTCATGAAGTCCGGCAAGAGGTACCGGAGCATTGCAGCCAAAACATCCAGGCTACGGAACAGCCTATATCCTCAGGCTATTAGACAAATAAATAGTAGTCACCCACTGTCGCTCCCACCTGGATCATCAGCATAGACTAGCCCCTGCTTAAATGCACTTTGCACTTGTGGGACTTTTAATTCATGCTTCATATTGCATTAGAATGATGACGTTGGACTTTTTTTAGCACTGCACTTTACATAGACATTTGGTACTTTAATGGCAATGTTCAAAAAAAAGATCCCCATAATGAAAATTCTGTCATAATTTAGTCATCCTCATGTCGTTCCAAACATGTATGACTTTTTCTTCTGCATAACACGAAAGTGTTGCTGGTTACACTACATTTTACAGTACTTACAGTGTACTTGGCCAAGAAAGTAGTGGTAATATGAGGTAACTACATGGGTTAAGGCTAGGTTTAGTGGTAGGATCAGGGTTAGTATTAATTATAACTCAGTTGTTGTAATTGCTATAATAAGTATGCATGCGGAACCAAACTGTAAAATAAAGTGCTACCGTTTTCCTTACTATTGATTTACTTTGTACCTACAACATTTTTTTTTTATTTTTTTTTTTTTATGTTCCTTAGAAGAAAGGAAGTCATGCAAGTTTGGAACGCCATGTCAATGATCTTTGAGTGAACTATCCATTTAAGGGTGATCACAGCTTGTGCACTTGCTCCATGATGGCTGCATGCCTGTTAGTTTCAAAGCAAATTCTTTAGGCATTCAAGTTTTTTAATGTAACTTCTATCAACATTATTCTAATATTGTTTGTTGATTTTGACCATATCACACTATGGAGTAATTAAGCACTTCATGCTGTTACATAATTATCAGAAAGATGGATGATATGACAACAGTGGGTAAAATAATTTCTACAAAATTGTCTTAGATTTAATTATCGAACAGTCTGTCTGGATGGAATACTGTGATGTTTTTGTTAATATTTAAAGTAATTCACAATGTGGTGGTGATATGGTGTTATTTTTATTCATTAAATGTGAAATTAAAATGTGAATTATATTTTTCTAATAAATTAATAAAAATAAAAAAAAAATTGAAAACCATTCTAAAAGTAAGCAAGCAAACTCTATATTGCATGCTCCTCTATTTCAATTAAAACCCAAATTCATTTACAATTAATTACACTAATCAGAGCAATATACATCCCACATGTATCCCCCCCCCCCCAGTCCAGACAGTTCCATTCGGTTTTATTTTAATTATGCATTCTGCCGAAATTTGTGCTTTGTAAATGAAGCAATAATTTCTGATTTGTTCTATTTACTTTCCTTTCCCTCCCAGCTTTCTCTGTTCACTCCTGGAACAATGGGGAGTGATGTTGACTCCTCTCTATTTCCTCTTAACCTCTGCTGGCTGCCAGTATGCCAGTCATCATAAGTGTCCTTAGTATCGTCAGTCACCCCTCTCTCTTTTCTTTCTTAAAGCAGGTGAGCTCTGCCCCCAATTTTTTACTCTTCTATCCCCAGCCTCCTTGATGCACTCCTGTACTCGAGAGGCTGTGTTAACAGATTGCCAATAAGCTGCGTGTCAAGCTCCTGCGACACATGTCCTCTGGTCAGAGTAATGGTTCTGCCCTCATGGGAGAGGAGCTCTTACCCATCACAAAGACCTCCCCGTTTCCTTGTCTGCTCCCTGTAAGCCCATTCAGTGTGATGGGAGGTCACAGGTTAAACGGCCCATTATGGGATGGAGATCTTCACTTGGAGCAAGATGGTGACCTGTTAAGTGTTCTTAATATACCAACAAAGTGTTAAAATGTGAGTTAAAATTGGCATTGGCAAGTACTGTAAATAAAACAGGTGCTCACCACTGGCAACTTTATTTGGAACGGCAAGGTTTAAAACAATATTAAATAGAGTGCCAATTATATTCCTAGACTTCCAGGGAGAGTTGAATATTTTAACTTTTTTTTTTTCTTTTTTTTTCTCTGGAGCTTAAAGGAATAGTTCACCCAAAAATGAAAATTCTGTCATCATTTTACTCACCCTCAAGTATTTCTAAGTATTTTACCTGTATAAATTTCTTTGTTCTGCTGGACACAAAGGAAGATATTTGGAAGAATATCAGTAAACCAAAACAAATTAGGTCTTTACATTTTGTCACAGTTAAAACATCACAGACCAGGTCAAATGTATTCATGGGGTAAAATAACACCTCCATATGTTTGCATAAAGCAATGCCAGGCTCTGCATTTTTACAACAAACCCAGCAGTGCTGATTCAGTTTAAAGGCAGAGGTCAAACCATGCAATCTGCTACATGAGTAAATATCACAAGATCACAATCTCTTCAGTTGAATTTTAAGTTTCTGTCTGTTTTGCTGGGTACATCATGCTCTTTGATTGACAGTTTCATGTTTGAGATTAATCTGTTTCCCCACATTGCCTCATGTGGCTGTATTCTTTACCTCCTTTTCCAGCTCTGAAGAAATGGCTGAAGCACTTTTCATCATTCTCTGAAAAATCGATTTTCCCCTGACAAGCTCATAACACTCAGTTTCATCTGATGCAAGGACAGTTAACAGGTAAACTCCACTTCACTCTCCTCTGCAGACCTGAGGCTAGAATATCAATTAAAGAAACGTTTTTTTCTTGAGATATTTTATTATGTTTATCTCTTAAAAAACAGCAGCTGTTGCTGGGAATAAAAGCTATTTCAGGACAGATGATATTGATGGCCTTGCGCTGTTGTCAGATCTAAACCAAATAAACATCCACATCTTGTTTCACTCTATTGCATCAATGTTACAGCTTTGTGTTCCAAGTGGTTACAGCATAATCAAAGTCGAGCTGAGAGTGGGCATCATGGGGCGCTGTGCACAGCTCTTCTTCAGATATCAGAATTTGGGGACGACAGGAACTATTGACTTGCACTTTGAGGCGCACAAAGGAAATAAAGCCAGCTGAGTAAAGTGCACATTGTCAAACAAAGAAAGCTACTATCTTGACAGGCAAGGCAAAGGGACCATCGCTACTGGATGTAATTTAAACATTCACACAACTACCTGTCCTCCCACTTCTTCTGCTTCATGTAATTAGCTGAGAACAACAATGAACTAGTTGTCAGTTATTTTAGCTTGGACATGGTACTTTTCCCCACAGGTGTAGTTCTGTTGCTCTGCAGGGCTGGTGCAGATCCAGAGGCTCTGCACCTTGTAAAGTCAGAATAAGTTTTAAAAAAGTACCTCAAATGGCTTTTTAAACAAAACACTTTAGACAGATCAAAGTGCCGCATTGAACAGAGTTTATGTACTACCGTTTCAAATGTCAATTTTTTTTTTTTTTTTTTTAAGAAATAAATTAATACTAGGAAGTTGCTTAAAGTCATTAGTAAAGACATTTATAATGTTACAAAATATTTCAATTTTAAATAAATGCTGTTTTATGCTTAGTATTGTTCTTTCTGGACTGTTTTAGACCAGTAGTGTAGCCACAGGTGACCAAAAGCTGCCCAAAAACAAACGATTCTTTAGTGGCATCTATGGGTCCATGAATAATCTTTAAGAATTTATGAATCCTTTCCATTACACAAAAGGTTCTTTAGTTTACACTATTAAAATGTTATTATGGAAGCCTCTTTCCACCTCTAAATAAAATAAAAAATAAAAAAAATGAAAACAGAAATTGTGACGTTTTTCTCACAATTGTGAGTTATAAAGTCAGAATTGCGAGATATAAACTCGCAATTGCGTGATATAAAGTCACAATTCTGACTTTTTCTCGCAATTCTGACTTTTTGTCTCACAACTGCAAGATATAAACTTACAATTGTGAAACTTTTTTCTCGCAATTGCGAATTTGTATCTCACAAGTGTGACATTATCAATTGCAATTGTAAGAAAAAAGTCAGAATTCTGAGATAAGAAGTCACAATTACTGTTTGCATTTTTTTATTTAGTGGTGGAAACGGGCTTCCATGTAATTCTAAGAAAAAATAAGGAAGAAAAAAAGGTTCTTGTAAAAACTTGGTGAACAATCCATTTTTATGGAACCCAGAAAGCCCCTTTTTATAAATGTATAGTAAATTGAAAATTGAATACAAATAAGATCATACATGTGCACTAACCATCACCCACACCTACAGTACAATTTCATTTATACACCTAACTCCATGCAGCTGTGAGGCAATTATTGTCACAGATTCAACAGGCCCCACCTTCACTCCAACACAGCGATCCCCATCTCCCAAATACTAATCACTTGCACCTGTTTCCCATCTGCACCTCATCAGCCACTGCATTTAGGCAAACACCTCAGTTGTATTCATTGTCTTGTTTCACTACAGACTATGGATTTTCTATCAAAGGAAACCTTTACCTTTCCTTGTGATCCTTTTACCATCATGATCTCTCACCATTCTTGAAAAGATAAGAGACTGGTTATTTCATTGTTTATTATTTCAACCTGCTACTGCTATATTTACTCACCTGTTTGTTTGTTTGTTTGTTTGTTTGTTTGTGCTCCTCTGCTGTTTTAATAAACTGTTAAACGGCATCTGGTTCTCTTCTCTGAGTATACTAACCGTTAGAGTTTTACTGGGATGGATGGATGGACGGACATTGCCATAGATACAGTATGCAAAGCATCATAGAGGCCTACACATTTTAGTGGGAAGGAAAACATTCTAACTGAATTTTATTTATTTGTATTAAAGATACAAAAAGTATGCTGCAGATAGAAAAATGTTTAGGAGTGTGTGATTCCATGGATATATTTATTTTATTTTTTTTGCGCTTCAGAATTTGACAGTTGAGGGGGAAAAAATAAATAATTTTATATAAAATTTATCATACACACACCTAAACACCTAGAAAGGAAAACTGACAATTCATTTTCTCAAAAAAAAAAAAAAAAAAAAAAAAACCTTCCATTAGTGTGCTTATATTTTAACATGGCTACTTTTGAAGAGTCAACATACCACACATAATCTGATCCAAAAACTTGCATTGCAATGCAACAATGATCACCAAATCCAAAGCTGCCTTGTCCGATGTAGAGAGATTTGTTCGTTTTAATCAGATCTACGTGAATGTATTTAGATGCTAGAATGTGGGGTAACCACGGACATGGAAAGGAGCACTGCAACCTTGATATCAAATTGCTGTGGCATGTTTGTTTTGGATATGTGCATGTATCACGGTGACCCATGTACTACTTAAAGGTGATAAAGAGGATCTTTTCGTCGACTGAGAAACCAAAGACTGTTAGTGAGTTTTTGAAATGATCACATGCGTAAGAACACCCCCCCCCCCCTCCTTTTGAGGGAACGCCTCCCAAAACTCGTGCACGAGTACTGGAACACGAGTGTTTACCACCGGCATTCGCTGTGTCGTGTTAGTGGATTCATTATGTCGGACTCGCCGCAGGTAACTCATAATCTGCAGTTGTTACTCCTGTCTCTGGACAAAAACATCGCATGTGGTGCCTGTGGAGTGTGGAAAGTTACTGGAGTGCGCAGCCGTTCTCGTCTCTCACAAGGAATGTCATGGCAGTGATTGCCTGTACACCCCCAAGACAGAGGGCCAAACGATTGGCTGATGTTTTTAAGGCCCTACCTCGTGCACAGATGATGTATATTAATATTATTACTTTCAGTGCACCTAATAAATAGTCTTTTATCAGTTAGTAAAGACAGTTTCAAGTAATATTGCAAAAATGTATAAAACAAAACATCCTCTTTAGCACCTTTACACTAGAAATTTGCATAGTTTACCATAATTGCTGCCAAAATAGTGTCACTGTAGATAAATGCTTTTGTTGTTGGATATGTGATAATGTTGCATCACAGTTTCTTTTTTTCTTTTTCTTTTTTTTTTTTTTTTTTAATATTGTTTCCCCATTAGTCTAACAATGATTCACAATCTTGGAATTATATATCTTATCACTGGTCAAGCTTTCAAGCTCACATTTGGTTGGCCTTGCATTTTGTGTGCAAATCTCTACTGCTGGAGATAGGGCATCTGAAGGTGAAGCTAACAGTTGGAAGAGAGAGCAAAGACAGACATTCTAGTGTACCCAAAGCCCCAGTGAAGGGGAGAGTGCAGGATCAGCCAAGCTTAGGGACCCTACTTTGTGCTTTAACACCAGCTTTATTTATGGTTCACACATACAGGGTGCCATATTGGAAGGAATGTTTCCACCTTCACCCAGGGAAAATACCAGAAATAATGGCAGAGATAATATTTCATATGACAGAGGAAGAGAATGTCTTAAAAATGGTATTCTGAGGAAAATACAGTAATGGATCAAACTTGCATGTCTAGATCTATTAGCATGTTATATGTATGTATGTATGTATGTATTGCTTATATATATATATATATATATAAAGGGGGGGGTCCACTTTTTGTAGGAACTTCTGATGCCAGTTTTTGGGAACAATCTGTTTCAAATTTCTTGTGCAGTGCAAATCTTTCTCCCTACAATTCAAAACCTTAGCTGTCATAATTCAAAACCTTAACCAACAGTAATTTACAGGTGCACATAAATGTAAGTATACAAACGTGTGTATTGAGCCGAGGCTTCAAGTATGTGAAGGTGAAGATTGCATTCTGCAACATATGGTGCAGTTTAATTGGATATTTTGTTAAGCAAAAAAATGGAGAACTTTACCCACTTATGCAAGGAATGTGTGCAGGTTTGTTGAAAGAGTACTGTAAGAGTTCATCTACCATATTTGTGGTGATTCAGTGACAGTTTAGAATAAAATATTTAATCGCCTGGATAAATATTTGTATCTTCCTTTTCCGTGTTTTTTTGAAGATTATAATCCACAAACACATGCATATATTTTGTATTTTAAATATGTCAAAGCCAGCTACTATCAATCCTTCTAGCTCTCACTAGCTGACCCTGTACTGTAGTTCTCATGTCATGCAGAGTTCTGCTGGTCTTTTATGGTATTACAATGTGTTTGACATTCATTGTGGAGGTGCAGTACATGATGGAAACAATGACATTGGTACTTTTTGTATATATCATCTCTGTCAGTTAGGCATGACCTTAAAGGGATACTCCACCGTTTTTCGTTATTCCCTTAACTAAGACGAGTTGATACATACCTCTCTCGTCTCAGTGCGTGCAGTAAATCACTCTGTCTTGCGGCGAAACTTTGTTAGCACTTAGCTTAGCCCAGTTCATTCAATAGGGGCCAAGCAGAGAAGCCACCAAACACCTCCATGTTTTCCCTATTTAAATACAGTTACTCGAGTAGTGTAACTCGACCTAGGACGGTGACACAAAACAAAACGTTGCGCTCTTCTAAGCGTGTAAAATGGATAACTATATTGTATGGCGACATATATAAATGTTGTTGTTCTAATAATGTCCCTTTTTTTTTTTTACAATTATCACAGTAGTATCAGAGGCTTAAAGCTAGAGGGTGTGTGTGTGTGTGTGTGTGTGTGTGTAATCTACATTCTGTACTACAAGCTAACTTGAATATGGTTGTCTGTGTCATTACTTTTATTGATGTGCCTTGAAATGCTTGTTTTCTTTCATCATCTTGTGTTCGAGATCCACCTATGGGAAGGTCATTCGCACATGACCTCTGCAGAAGCATCCAATTGCACCAAGTCTGGCATGACAGAAGCATGTCTAATGCCACGTAAGCTACCTAGATTATTGTGTTTGCGCTTTCACCTCTCCGATGGATCAAGCTAAACTCCCTGCACCTGCTAATCCATTGGGCTTGCAGTCGTGTGCATGCCCTGCCACCTGTGGCTGCCTCATCGCCCGCGAGGGATGCCCATTCCTTCTGCGTTGTGTATGGGGTTAAAGCATGCAGAAGTGCTTTCGCTACCAGAAAACTGCAGCCACTGCCTCACTCTGCCTAGGAAGCTTCTTTGTCATAGGCTTAAGGACGACCCAAAGCACGGACGAACAGTATGACTCGGATGTTGGAGTGGATGAAAGTTTTGCAGCTCTGTTGGCCTCCCAGATTATGCCTGCTCTCAGTTTGACTGACCAATTTGATGAGTGCTTACTCGAGGAAATTCTTTCTGGCATTTCCTTGCTTGACTATGAGCCGCCCGGCCCAGGCAAGGACGAGGACCAAGCTCCTCCGGTTAGCGGCTCGGCAGTACTGTCGCACAAAATCCTTCCCGAGGCGTGTGAGCGAGCGGCCACTCGTCTCAGTGTTGAATGGCCGGCCCACTAGAATGCCGGTGATCAAGAGAGGGATGTATATGATGGCAAACTCCTAGGTCCCCCACTCGGTCCTAGGAAACAGCTTCTGTCTGTCCTCACCGTGTGTGCAAAGCACATGTGTCACTATTGGAGAGACCCGCTCGATATTAAGCGAGGGCATTTCATGCTCTGTCCCGGAGCCCCTCAGATGATGTACAGGACTGTAACGACACCCACTCAGACATGGAGTGCTATATGGCATTCATTATTGACAGCATGCCAGCGTCAAAGCAAAAGATGGCCATCATCAGATCTAGCACCATCGAAGATGAAAGCCTACAAATGGCAATCACAGACGTTCAGTCAGGCTAAAATATTTTTTTTCCCATTAGAAACAAACTGTCAATTCAAAAAGGGGTTTTCACCAGGGACCAGAATGGTCAAGGTATAGCTGAGGAGGTGGTCAGCAACAACGGGCCACAATTCACCAGTGCAGAGTTCAAAGAACTGGCTCGTGAGATGGATTTCAAACAAATAACCTCCAGCCTACATCACCCACAAGGGAACGGGCAAACTGAAAGAGCTGTATGAATACACAAGAGAATCCTAAAGCAAAAAGACCCCATCCTGGCACTTATGTGTTATAGATCCACTCCATGCAGCAGTACAGGTGCCAATCCTCTTGATGGGTCACAAGATTCTAACAACATTACCCACCATTGGCAGAAATCTGTTAACCACCTGGCCAAACACACAAGTCATCAGGAAAAATTATGAAGCTAAGAAAAAGGAACAAGCTCATTACTACAACCAGTGTCATGGTATGAAAATCTTACATGTCCAATATCCAGGGGATCAGGTCCTTACCAAATTGGACACTCAAAAATCCTGGCTAACAAAGGCAATTTTGATTAAGGGGAGTGTCACACCACAATTGTATCTGGTGGAGACAGAGCAAGAGGGTATGTTACGTCGCAACAGATACCACCTCCAGGAAGTGCTGACAAATCACTGGACAAAACACAAGAAGCTCCAGAACAAAATGGAACAAAACCAAAGTGGTAACACTTTAGAATACTGATCCTTCATTAATGAATAACTACACAGGAACAAATGAGTAATGCATTATTAACACTCTAGTAACTACTATTAACTAACAAGCAACTCCGATGAATGAATTAGTAAGTAAAAGTGATCAGTTTAAGGTGGTAGTTCACTATTAACTAATCAGTAACTACTGTTTTTTCATACCTCCCAGAGAACTACTAAGAACTACTATTATAATGTGAATAATTAATAATGTATAATTAATTCTAGAGTAAAAGCCTTGGTAACCCACTAGTAATGAATGAAGTATTACCAAATACTTAAGAAGGAATTACTAATTATTTGTATCAGTATTATAAAGTGAGAAACATGATAACTCTCTAGTAACTACTGTAGTCATTGTAAACTTTTGAGGTTTTTGTAAAGTATTCGATAGTAATAACTCAAGAGTTACTATTAGAGTTATATAGTAACTCTTGAGTTACAATAAAGTAACTACTTCTTTTTTGGATCAGTATTCTAAAGTGAAGATCATAGTAACCAATTACTTAAGTGTTACTACATCCTTCTAAAGGAACTACTAATTATTTGGATCAGTATTCTAAAGTGAAGATCATGGTAACCCACTAGTAATTACTTAAGTGTTACCAAATATATCATAAGGACTTACTGTACAAAAACATACAAAAACATCAAAAGTTTACAAGTACGTCAGTAGTTACTAGAGAGTTATCATGTTTTTCACTTTAGAATACTGATCCAAATAATTAGTAATTCCTTCTTAAGTATTTAGTAATACTTCAGTCATTACTAGTGGGTTACCAAGGCCTTTACTTTAGAATTAATTATACATTATGCATCATTCATGTTAATTATGAACCTGTATATAGTAGTTCTTAGTAGTTCTGAGGTATGAAAAAACTAGTTACTGATTAGTTAATAGTGAACTACCACCTACAACTGAGCACTATTACTTACTAATTAAATGGGGGAAATGTAATAGAATGATCATTAGTTATGTCTGCAGCTATGACGCAACAGGATTATGTATATAGTGGGGACAATGTTTTGAAGTAGCGTGTGGCGCTGCCACTGAACAGTTGTTAAAACAAGCTTACTGGAAGATTCAGTTAGTTCAAGGCATTCCCCATAGTTGATTGTTGGCTTATTAAGTTTTTTTTTTTTTTTTGGGGGGGGGGGGGAACGCAGCCCAGATAATTTCTCTATGGTATGTGAGAATATAAGTGTCTGGTTACCAAATTTATCATAAAATAAATCTGGTAACCACACATAGTAATGGAGATGAAAACATATTTAAAATTGTCACATTTTATAAACCTCTCTAGATCATGACTCCAGAACTGTCTAAGCTGATTTTCTATTTGTAGTCCATGAAAAATGCATATGAAGTGAGGTTCGGCACAAAGGTAGGTGCTCGTCTTCCCTGTTCTTCCTGCTGTCATGTAATGTAGAGAGACACTGGTAAGAGATTTTTAGAACAATGTGTATGTTTTGTAAAAGAGCTCAGTGTGATTGGAATTTTTTTTCTCAGCAGACTGTTACACCAGGCAAAATATCCTCAACAGCTCACATGGTCAGTGAAATTGTTGTGGTTTGTGTACAAAGCTGTGGATTTATTGCAAAATAAAAGAATAATCGTGACAGATGCGGAACAGAGTGTACCATTTGACAATAGACTTCCAATTAGAGCATTTTTCATGCTTTTTTATCCATTGCAAATTTTCTTTGACTGACCATAATAATCAATTCTGCTAAATACAGCAAAAAAGTGAGAAAAACCACATATCAGAAGAGGAAATTAATTTAATTTATTTAATGGTGTCTGCACATTATATTATTTGCAATTGTTCTATATTGTATGCACCTAATGTGTGATAGTTTACTTTAAATTTCAGTTTTCTATTTGGTTTTAATGGCTAGAATTCTGCTGTGAGGAATAGCCAGAGACTATTTGTGAAGTAGCTCTTTGAAGTATGTGGTTGTACATTTAATGAGAATTCATTTCTTATGAAAACAATCAGCCACATACTTTCCAATGCTCTCAAGCTGATTGAATGAAGTAGTTTCAAATGGACAGTTCTTAATCAAGTGCTGATCATTTATATGAACACTTCAAAGGGTTTAATCCCAATAGCAGCACTACTGAAATACTAAAATACCTGAAAGACTAAATGCTTTATCTTTAGGCAATTTGCAATTTCTTGTTAGACATTGGCATTTAAATTTGATATTGATATATAGTATCCCAGATCCACTCGGTTGAAAAAACTATCTTACAGGTCTATCAACTCAAGGTGTGCTGGACTAAAACATGCAAGTACAACTCTTGATGTGTTGGATGGGATCCTCACTGCTTGAGGCATCTGGGAGTCTGGGGCATGTGCACAGCATGTAATGCTCATATACCTACTATGCTAGTGTTTGTTGTGAGCTTCATTTTGGTGCATGTATAATGTGTATCCCTTATCACATTCAGTTACAGGAAGAACAAGACTTGGGGAGCAGATGCAATTGCTCCCCTGGTACTAATGAAAACAAGCTGTGGCCAATTGCACACAACATTTAGATTTTCCCACCACAAAAACACTTTGTGGTTTCCTTTCATGTTTGGCTTTCAATTTGACTGCTGAAGTATGAGTAGAAATATGGTGCACTTAATTGAGGCATCTGGGTATCCTAAAACATAATTCACTTCTTCACAGTAAAAATCCAACAAGTAATTGTTTTGCTTTAACACCATCATGCAATAGGATGATTCTCTTAGTTCAGCCAGCAAGTTTATCTATGTACTTATTACAGCATTGATCAAATTAGCCTTTGTGTGTTCAGACCATTTGAAATAAATACGTATCCCATACCTGTGGCCATGTACTGTAGTTGCTTATTAATTCTCATACATCTGTTGCTCTTGGTTTCAGATCCATAAGACAGGTGCATTTGTAACTGATTTAGTTTTTCTGATTATGTCTGTACTAATTTGACTAATTTGTTTGCTTTGGCATGAAAACATTTTATACCGAACTGCCTGATTCTGTTTGCCACAGGGTGTCTGTAATGTCACACTAATTTGGTCTAGTCAATGGGATCTCCCACTGAAACTGATGCAAATGTCTGACCTAATACTTTACCTCTGGGGGTACTTTATTCAGTGTCAGTGATACTGTACATTTGGGACTGTAGCTCCATCTGCAATATATGAATAAAGCCTAAATGAAATCTGTTCATCATATAATATAATCAAGTCTCTTCAGATCTGAGATCGAGTCTCTTCAGGTCTCTTCAATCTGGACTAAACCATTCAATTCACATGGATTAGTTTCACTATCTCTTTATGAACTTTTTTGAGCATCAAAGTATCAGTTGCTTAGCTGTCTATGGAGGGACAGAAAGCTCTCAGATTTCATCTAACCAAAAGTCTTACGGGTTTGGAACGACATGAGGTGAGGTGAGGTGAGTAATTAATGACAGAATGTTTTGGATAGCTTGGACCAGCTATCCCAGTCAAAAAAAATTCCAAAGAGAACCATCACAAATGTCTCCTCTTCCACTGCACAAAGAATTGTGGGCAATTTTGTCGTAAATATTAATAAGAAAAAAGTCAAAAGAGAACATCTGAAATGTCTCCTCTTCCATTGCACAAGGATTTATTGTTTTATTTTATATTGTATATGTATGACATCCCACGTTCTTTCTTTACATTGGTCATGCATATCGCCTCCTTACTGTTTCTTTGTTTTTCTCCTTTCCCCCCATTTACTACAACTGATTATAATAACATCTGGGGTAGTCATGTTTGTTAATGACTTTGAGTTATGTGTCTTGTGTTGATAACTCACAGTGAATGCTTCCCTTTAATGATAAGCAGTTCACTAATGTTGAAAGTAATCATCTTTGTGGTTTATGTATAGAATGTTAAGTACTGCTGAAATCAAGTATTTATATGAAAGCAAAGAGTAACAAATAAAGGATAAACTGTGAAGTACAACAATGCAAAGCTGACCTGTTTATGGTTTTTGAGAAATAGTGTTTGGCTTGAATGGGCTCTGTAACTAAGAGGAAGGATTCATGCAAGAGCTAGTTTGGCATGCAGATGTTAAGGGACTAATTAAAATAAATACAAATTCCTCTCTGGATGTTGCTCGTTTGCCAATGATTACCTCTCTATGTGCACCCCTGGTCTAAACCATTACTCTTGCTTGCCTTGTTTACCCTAGCCCTACTTTTTCTTGTTAGATTTTTGTTTCTTGGATGGTTGTTTGAATTTGTTAGCTGAGAATACTGCACTTTATGTTTGAACTGTTCTCTCACCTTTTGCCTTTGGATTGTTGCCTGGATTTATTTTGTATTAAACTTGTCTGCACTTGAATCTTGACACTGCTCATTAGTTCTTTGCATGTACTGTAAGAAAGTGTGTTACATACATTTAGTAATGACCAGAAAAGGGTGCAAAACTCAGTTCCTGGAGGGCCACATCCGTGCAGAGTTTAGTTCCAACTCTGCTCCAACACACATACAAAAAAAATAAAAAAATAAAAAATTGGGGCTGAAGCTAAACTCTGCAGGGTTGTGGTCCTCCAGGAACTGAGATTTGCACCCCTAAACTAGAGGCTGTATCAACTTAGTAATTTACTACACTATGTTGTAATGTTTAATATTGTGAATCTCCTCTGGTTAGCTGGTTAACATGGCCCTGTTAGCCCCTGCTAGTAGATGCCGTAACTACATGACAGGGCAGGCAAAGAGTTCAGATACAGCCTCCATGGCCATGACAGGGCAGGCAGGCAGAGAGTTTAGAGATGGCCTCCTTGGCCATAACAGGACAAGCAGATGAACCACTTCTGATGTCATTTCTAGCTAGAAATTACTATTGTAGTACTTAAATATTCCCTTGGATACCACCAAAGCTCGCACTATTTTGCTGTAGATCATTAAACTGTTACGCTGCCTCAAAGGTCTGTCTGAAAATAGTTTCGTGAGGTGCCTCAAAAGTCAGTGCCTCAAAGTCATTGCCTGATTCATAGCGAAGTCTCAATGGCATGAGTCTGAACCAATGAAATGTGATTTTCAAACTCATGCTGATGTAAACAATATGATCTTACTCAATTTTTTTCTCAAAATATTGACAATATTGACTTCAAACAGTTGTAGCTCAGTCATTCCAACAAATCATACATCACTTTGAAGGTTTTTTAATAGAGAATGTCAGAATAACAATAACTAATTTTTGAAAATGTGTTCATTGCGACTTATTTTGCCATGGGTCACATATATATTTTATTCTTACTTGAAAGTCCATCAGAAGGAAAAAAAAAAAAATGAATAAATAAATCAACAATTTGGCTTTCTTTGGTGTCCTAGTTTTGGCTGGCTCGTCTACTTTCGCCCCAATAATTCATACTGTATGTTACAGAAAGAAAACAAAAACTGTGTCCTCAAGCTGTGTTTCATCATTTAATAAGCATAGTTTACACATGAGATAACCAGTTTACAATGAAAACAGTTTCCTTCACATTTCTGCTTTTAACCCCTCTTGAACAATGGCTTGACTTACTTCCATTGTAAGAGCATGACCGTGACCATGAATTCTACATTAAAATATTTTTGATATAATCAACATTATCCCACAAATGACAAATGTTCTTATTAGAGCTTCACTTTTATTGAACACAGAATATTTATTTTCTTTTTGTTAAGCAAAGTTTCACCTGCCAACAAGAACAATAATAATAAAATAAAAATACTTTAATAAGTGTCTCCTTTGGAGCTTGTTCCAAAAGCACTCAAACTTTAAACAATGAAAATGTTTCTGTATTTCAGTAATTGACACAACAGTGTGATATAATCACAACAGTGAACATCTCACCTGCTGACTGAACTGACTCAAATCGCATCCACCACCACATTGGCTAATGGGTTAATGACAGGGCTCTTAATTGACTTAACTGTGGCATCTAGGAATTTTTCTGTTTTGAGCACAGCATGACAACTGACAGGTCCATTAAAGAGTGCGTGATGCTTGCTTTGTGAAAGAACACTCCACTGCAGACATGCCACAGCAAACTACTACAAGCTATTAGTTCTGACCTTTAGCTTTGCTGCTGTAACTAATACAGACTCCTGCAGTGTTGTGTTAGACCCTCTAATGCTGCTGATACTCAGAAAAATATGAAACCTTTTCTGGGAGCTGCTAGTTTGATGCAATGGAGACTGTGTCAGTAACAACAACATTAATATTAGCTTATACATTCTGATGAAATGTGTAGAAATAACAGATTGGTAATGTTTTTCAGGTATTTTGATTAGCAGTAATATACAAACCCGATTCCAAAAAAGTTGGGACACTGTACAAATTGTTAAAGGTGCCCTCGAATGAAAAATTGAATTTATCTTGGCATAGTCAAAAAACAAGTGTTCAGTACATGGAAATGACATACAGTGAGTCTCAAACTCCATTGTTTCCTCCTTCTTATATAAATCTCATTTGTTTAAAAGACCTCAGAAGAACAGGTGAATCTCAACATAACACCGACTGTTACGTAACAGTCGGGGTGTACACCCCCAATATTTGCATATGCCAGCCCATGATTTCGGCATTACACAAGGGCAGCCAGTTAACATCTGGATGTGCACAGGTGAATCAACAGACCAGGTAAGCAACCAAGAACAATAGTGAAAAATGGCAGATGGAGCAATAATAACTGACATGATTCATGATAACATGATATTTTTAGTGATATTTGTAAACGGTCTTTCTAAATGTTTCGTTAACATGTTGCTAATGTACTGTTAAATGTGGTTAAAGTTACCATCGTTTCTTACTGTATTCACGGAGACAAGAGCCGTCGCTATTTTCATTATTAAACACTTGCAGTTTGTATAATTCATAAACACAACTTCATTCTTTATAAATCTCTCCAACAGTGCAGCATTAGCCGTTAGCCACGGAGCACAGCCTCAAATCCATTCAGAATCAGATGTAAACAATATAACAGTATACAATACTCACATAATCCGACGCATGCATGCCGCAAGCATGACGCACACTTTGTAAAGATCCATTTGAGGGTTATATTAGCTGTGTAAACTTAGTTTATGCACTGTTCAAGGCAAGCGCGAGCTCTTGGGGCGTGGAGCAGGTGAATTAAAGGGCCAGTAGCCCTGAATCAGCTAATTTATAATGATGCCCCAAAATAGGCAGTTAAAAAAATGAATTAAAAAATATCTATGGGGTATTTTGAGCTGAAACCTCACAGACACATTCAGGGGACACCTTAGACTTATATAACATCTTTTTAAAAAAAAGTTCTAGGGCAAATGGTTGGTTTCTTTATTTTATTTTGTACTATTTTTATCAATAGATCTCAGCAACAAAGGGGGAAAAAAACATGTGTGTTGATTTCTCCCTAAGATGGCAAAGTGAAACACAAGTTTCCTTGAAGTGGCTCAGCATGGCCCCACATTGTTCACATAACAAAAGCAACTGTTCACAGCTGATTAAGGATATTAGCCTAAAGCCTTCCAGCCCATCGGCTGTCCTGCGGGTTTTATAGGTAGAAAAGCCAAATGGCTGCTCTCTGGGACTTCTAGTGTTAATTAAAAAAGAATGCAATGATGTGAAAGTTTCAAATTTCAATATTTTATTCAGAATACAACATAGATGACATATCAAATGTTTAAACTGAAAAAGTGTATCGTTTTAAGGGAAAAGTAAGTTGATTTTAAGTTTCATGGCATCAACACATCTCAAAAAAGTTTGGACAAGGCCATGTTTACCACTCTGTTATAAAAAGAAGAGGGGATGACACAGTCTGCAAACGTCTGGGGACTGAAGAGACAAGTTGCTCAAGTTTAGGAATAGGAATGTTGTCCCATTCTTCTAGTTGCTCAACTGTCTTAGGTCTTCTTTGTCACATCTTCCTCTTTATGATGCACCAAATGTTTTCTATGGGTGAAAGATCTGGACTGCAGGCTGGCCATTTCAGTACCCGGATCCTTCTTCTACACAGCCATGATGTTGTAATTGATGCAGTATGTGGTCTGGCATTGTCATGTTGGAAAATGCAAGGTCTTCCCTGAAAGAGACGACGTCTGGATGGGAGCATATGTTGTTCTAGAACTTGGATATACCTTTCAGCATTGATGGTGCCTTTCCAGATGTGTAAGCTGCCCATGCCACACGCACTCATACAACCCCATACCATCAGAGATGTAGGCTTCTGAACTGAGCGCTGATAACAACTTGGGTTGTCCTTGTCCTCTTTAGTCCGGATGACATGGCGTCCCAGTTTTCCAAAAAGATTGGTTTTCCAATTTTGATTCGTCTGACCACAGAACAGTTTTCCACTTTGCCACAGTCCATTTTAAATGAGCCTTGGCCTAGAGAAAACGCCTGCGCTTCTGGATCATGTTTAGATATGGCTTCTTTTTTGATCTATAGAGTTTTAGCCGGCAACAGCGAATGGCACGGTGGATTGTGTTCACTGACCATGTTTTCTGGAAGTAATCCTGAGCCCATGTTGTGATTTCCATTATAGTAGCATTCCTGTATGTGATGCAGTGCCGTCTAAGAGCCCGAAGATCACGGGCATCCAGTATGGTTTTCCGGCCTTGACCCTTACGCACAGAGATTGTTCCAGATTCTCTGAATCTTTGGATGATATTATGCACTGTAGATGATGATAACTTCAAACTCTTTGCAATTTTTTTTTCTGAGAAACTCCTTTCTGATATTGCTCCACTATTTTTCGCCGCAGCATTGAAGGAATGGGGTGATCCTCTGCCCATCTTGACTTCTGAGAGACACTGCCACTCTGAGAGGCTCTTTTTATACCCAATCATGTTTCCAATTGACCTAATAAGTTGCAAACTGGTCCTCCAGCTGTTCCTTATATGTACATTTAACTTTTCCGGCCTCTTATTGCTACTGGTCCCAACTTTTTTGGAATGTGTAGCTCTCATGAAATCCAACATGAGCCAATATTTGGCATGACATTTCAAAATGTCTAATTTTCAACACTTGATATGTTATCTATATTCTATTGTGAATAAAATATACGTTTATGAGATTTGTAAATTATTGCATTCCTTTTTTATTCACAATTTGTACAGTGTCCCAACTTTTTTGGAATCAGGTTTGTATGTACACCGCATGCAGACTTATTTGGCAAGTTGATTTTGTGATCATATTTTTATTTTTTTCCAAGCACATTTCACCAATTCCAAACCACATCAATCGCAATAACTACTATTAAATTTTGTATTTAATCATTTATAAGTGATACATAATTGTTCATTAAGGCTGGAAATGAAAAACGCTTATTTAGTTTTGGTAGTATGATTATTAAAAGTGTTTTAGATGGTTTATTCAATGAGCAATTGAACTCGGGTTTCAGACCAGGCAATCAAACCAAGTGTGAAATCCCCCTCAGTAACATTACTACATTGAACTGTTATATATAATGTTAAATATCATAAATAAAAATGCAATGGGTGAATATTTGTGGGTCCTGATAATAATAAAATAAGAATATTATTTTAATAATAATAAAGTTGTAATAATAATAAAAACCTCTCTTCTTTATTTTGTCTTAAAATATTATGATAGTATTCATTTTTATACATTTTCAATTTGAGATTTTTACTTTGATCATCAATGATCACCACTTTAGCATTTTACCACAAATGTATTTAATTTGATTTTCTCTTTATTTACAGTATAAACAGTTATATGTTTTTTGTTTTGTTTTGTTTTGTTTTTTAACCAGTACTAGGCCTATATAAATTCAAATATGAGGATATTGTAGAAAAAATTATACTTTCTTTGTCACCACCACTTTCTTTGTCACAATGACTCCATCACACAGATTTTGTAAAGAAATTATTTGAAACTTTTGAATAATTACCCTTATTTTAAGTAGGCCATGGCAACATCAGACAAAATACAATTGCTTCTGCATTACTGTGTTATGCAAAAGCATGGTTATTTTGTCAACACTTTCAGACAGAATATTTTTGTATCTTATAGTGCTGAGTCATATTGAGTGATAGTCGAGAAACAAGACACATTTTGTGAGAAAATGTGAGAATCAAGCGTATAGGCATTCATCCAAAATAATTCCTTGATACATTTTGTTGCATGTTTTGTCCCAGTAATAAACAATAAGTGCTGTGTCAGATGTAATTTTGTAACATCTGTATTCATTCTCTTATTAGAACACATAGGAAACAAACAGAAGTCATCAGCTCCTTATGAAACTAATAATGTGTTGCTTTTCATTAAGTTCTTAATGATGCTGCTCATTGTGGAGTTCCGGGAATAGAGAGATGGACAAACTACGCACAGACTGTGAGTCATTGGAGAAGTAAGTGTTTGATAGCCAATTTTGCTGTGTAGCATCAAGAGTGCTTTTGGGTATAGCAAAGCAATTACTAGTCCAGCTGTGCCAACCTTTCTGCCGTCACAGGCATTCCTTTTCTGCTAAGGTTGCTTGGCTTCTCTAGCTGAAAGGTCAGTGCTAGGTGAGTGCAAGCAAAAGTGCTTCAAAGTTGTCAGACTGCAAGCAGACAAAACTGGCCCTTATTTTCCCATAACATATGGTTTGCTTCTATTCAGAGCTGCGATGACATCTGAAAAATCGAAGCTAAGTCTAACAAAGAACAAGCATATTTCTAGAGATTTACAGATGGGCAAAAGCAGAAAGAGTTTTTGTTGTTGTTTTTCCTTCTTCAAGTATTGTGCTGTCTTCAAATATTCAACTATGACAAATCCAACTTGAGACTTTCTGCAGTGCTTACCATTTGCTCAGCTTAGTTATTCACAAGCAGAGGTGGAAAGAAAAAAATTGAAAAATTGAGTATTGAAAAATAAACTCAAGTAAAAGTACCAATGTTTTCCAAAAAATGTAGTGTGATTTGTGAAATGTAGCCAATTTAATTGGTCGTTTTCTAAAACTCAGAGGTTATTGGGCATCCCAAGTGAGAACCCATTTGTCAGTTCACTTAACTTCTCCATTCCCTCCATCAGGGAACGAAGGTTACGACTGTAACTGAGATGTTTGCTGACTCCCATGGCTACAATATGCTGTATTTCCGCCAAATGGCAACCCAGGATGTTGAAATACTATTGGGTAAATTGGCAGTGGGCAGGATCAAAACAAACAGACCAAAACAAAAGCAGACATTCCGACACAGAATTCACTTCAGAGTAGAATAACTGGCTGTAGCATTGTTTTATGTGAACTTAGCACATTTTCATAAATCTCTGCAAACTTACGGTATTTTTGT
This sequence comes from Chanodichthys erythropterus, assembly GCF_024489055.1. Lineage (NCBI taxonomy): Eukaryota > Metazoa > Chordata > Actinopteri > Cypriniformes > Xenocyprididae > Chanodichthys > Chanodichthys erythropterus. Next base: position 44,506,879 of record NC_090233.1, read on the forward strand.
AAAAAAAATAAATTAATTAAAAATACATAAAGCACCTTTAAGCCATGGTAAGCTTTTTTTTTTTTTTTCACATTAAAGACCCCATGTGGTGAAAATGCAAGTTTTTAATGTTGTTTATATGTCTATGTAGTGTTTTTAATATGCTTTAAGACAAACCATGTGCAAATTCATAAGTCAGCACCATTGCTGAGTATTTTATGTTTGAAACTGCAGTAAACCAAAGCCAGTCTAAAACCTGCGGTTTGAAATCGTGGGTGTTTGTGACATCACAGACTACCTTGTAACCAATCACAAGAACATGTAGGCAGGCTTTAGCATATCATTTACTATGAATGCTCTGAAGCAGGAAAGTCTCGAGAGAAGCCAGGTTATCACGGTAAATTTTCTGTTGACATAAAAAATTGTGTAGATTAATCATTATAGCGAGTCTATTACAATGTTATGATGAACTATAAGCCTTTCTCCTCTGACGTTCTCTGAGTTGTTCAAAGCCTTTGTAACAGATACTGATTGTTAGAAGGCAGCTGTCTGACTCTGAGATGAAGAACAGGAATTGGTGTGTGTAACATTAGCAACACATGATTAGCTGTTTGATAATGTAGTCAAGCAAAAGGTTATCTATATTAATTCATATTAATTAATAACAGAACCATCGCAAGGGCTGTGCCAAGTGGCAGTTGACTAGAAGTAAAGCCAATAAAGTTAATGTTTTTGTCCTTCGAAATATTTTAATACTATAAAACATAGCTAAAACAATATTTCTCTGAGCGTGTGACCGTGATTCATGTGCATATGTCAGTCAGTGTGGCCTAGCACGTCAAGTTCTGAGAGAGCTATCCAGTCCATTATAAATTCTGATTTTGGCCGCGCACGGAATGGATCAAACCATAGATATTAGCCTACCTGATATGCTGGAAGTCCATGCTCATTCAAGGATGTGCATTTATTTCATGTACGGAGAACGCACGGGTGCCTGCAGGAATGTTTTTTTTTTTAAATCTGAACTCCAGCAACGAAATCGTCATCCATTTGGCGCATGTCCACAGAGGAAAACGGCTGCTTGTTCTCTCGATACTGTCTTTTTGTTTACTGAGAAATCGCTTCAGGTGATTCAGTGAGAGAGCAGTCCAAACGAATGCAAGTGGATTCAGACCGTTTTGCAAAGGCATTTTACCAATTCATAATTTAAAACACAATTTAAGCGTCAGAAATTAAAGTGAATATACGAAGCGAAGCAAGCTTTTTTCTTAAATATCCACAACACATACAACAAATTTCTCGTCACTGTAGCAACAGTAGACTCTCCGAGCTGACATGAGCGAGTGGAGGCAGGGCTAATTTGCATATTCAATGACCCATGTATATTAAATGAGGCAAGGGTGTAGAGTTACATTCAAGCTATTTTAAGGCATGAAGACATTTTTTTCACTTGATTTTATTTTATTTTTTTTAAATGTCATTTTGGTGATCAAAGATGAGTTATAAGGAATAAAATAATTGACTACTTTAGGGTTTAAAACATTTTTACAGTGTGCATCACACGCTCATACTAAACTCATCAAGAGTCAACGACCTGCCGACTGTTGCAGGATGCGAGTGAGGGAGAGACACGGCTGCGCAGATCGCGCGTCTCTGTTCAAGCAAATAAATGGGAGTGGAAATTCCCTAATTCCCTAAAGAGTCGCATGATCTAGCCAATTACGCTGATGTTTAAAATAAAATTAAAACAAGCATATAACGACCACAAACTGAATGAAAATAGCAGAGTAAATGCACAGTTATATCACCTAAAATGTAGGCTACTCAAGTAAATGTACAATTTCTGATTTAAACTATTTAATTACAGTAACGTATTTGTAATTCGAATACCATTCAAAACCCTGTACTTCAAACCCCCGTTCACAAGCTCTATTTTCTTGTGACTTAACAACAGTCCGAACCTAATTAAGACTAATCAAGCTCCTAAATCACAGAATAATTTAGATACCATCCAGGAACAATTGCTTCTAATTGCAGAAATGAGGGGGTGAGTCTTGATTAAATAGTGGGAGAGGTCATGGCTTTTGCTGCAGAATTTTGCTGATTGCAGTTTGGAATATGGGCAGGATGATTGCGGCATGTAACCATCAGTCAGTCCCCAGGCTGCAGCATCAGCGAGCTTCCGAGTGTATGCCAAAATCTGGAACAGAATGGACGACAGGCTGTTGTTGTTGTTTTTTTCTTCTTTTTTTTCTCTCTCCCCACACACAATTTAATTATTAGGCTTTTATACCTTTGTCTGTGATTCATGCTCAGTTAATGAACGTTAAATGACAGTACATGTATCATCTGATTCAGCAGATTGTCTTGTTTAATTTGATATTTAACATCTAAAGCTTTTAATATTTGTATTTAAAATGTAGAATGCCTGACCATACTGTTACAACCACCGGTTCCCGCACTATACTTCCCAGCATTCCTTCTGCCCTGCACCTGCATGTCATCACCATCACACGCACCTGAAGACCATCATCATAATTAACACTCATTTGGACTTGTATTTAACCACTCACCTTTCCCACATGTCTTGGTCGGTGATCGGTCGTATGTTAAGCCGAGTTCAGACTGCACGATTTTAGCCCCGATTTTGGCTCGCCGACAGGTTTTGAGAAATCGCCGACAAATGCCCGAAATCACAGGCAAATCGGTGCTTGTTCACGCGAGTGACAATTACGCAGTGTGAATGAGCAAAAACACGAACTGAGAGAATCGCTGACAAGTCGCCGACACCCGTGAGATATTTGGCATGCTAAATATCTGGACCTGTCGGCGATTCAAAATCCTGCTGTGTGAAAAGTGTTCTGACTGAAAACTACATTAGTGATGACCGACAGCCAATGAGAGAGCAAGATACAGAGCAGCGGGGAGTTCGGGCAGGAGTTATAGCAAAGACCATAGAATAACACAAGACGTGTCACTCATTGTTTTGAATGGGAAAAAGTGTAACGCGCAATATGACGGAATAAGTCCCGCCTTCTAAATAAGAGCCAATCGCCAACTGATAAAGTCATCGCATCACTGCAGCAGCCGTTAAGCCGAGTTCAGACTGCACGATTTTCAAAGCAGTCGGGTCACTGTTCTTTTCACACTACATGACTATCTTGGCCAGTATTCAGTCGCTGCTGTGTTCAAACTGCATGATGGATCGGCGACAGAAGGTTTCACACTGCATGACTTTACAATAGGAAGAATCGCCGACAACTCTGTCTGGCACGCAAACTACGTTTCACAACCAAACACACGCGAGACATGACAAGGAAACAACGCGATATCACGTGTGCAAGACCGGAGTTCTCACGTGAGACTGGCCCTGTGTCTCAATCAGCTCCCTAGCTCCCTAGGTCGTGAATCAGTATATAATGAAAGTGAATGTGGCTGATACCCTGATCAGTGTCCTGATTCCTGAACTAGGGAGCTGATTGAGACACACGGTGGGATTATTATTAAAAATAGTAGTCCGCAAGAAGCTTGAAATATGAATTGCCTGTGCGCTGATTTGCAGCGAAAATAACATAAAGAAAAGAAGAATATGGAGAAGGAAATGGTTGGGGAGACTGTGGATTGTGTGTTCTGCAACGACAGTTGGAGCTAAATACATAACTTTTCAATGTGCTGCTGTTGCGGATGGTCAAGCAAATGTTTGTGCTTTGTTTCTGTTTGATAGAATTGTAATGTTTATGTGAATGAAGCCATGCTTGCTGATATTGTGGTCTATAACTCCCCACTGCTCTGGATCTTGCTCTCTCATTGGCTGTTGGTCATCACCGATGTAGTTTTCAGTCAGAACACTTTTCACACTGCATGATTTTGAATCGCCGACAGGTCCAGATATTTAGCATGCCAAATATCTCACGGGTGTTGGTGACTCGTCTGCGATTTTCTCAGATCGCGTCTTTGCTCATTCACACTGCGTGATTGTCACTCGCGTGAATGAGCACCGATTTGCCTGTGATTTTGGGCATTTGTCGGCGATTTCTCAAAACCTGTCGGCGAGCCAAAATCGGGGCTAAAATCGTGCAGTCTGAACTCGGCTTTAGAAGCACCGGTTTCTATAGAAACAGTCAGACGCGCGCCTCTGAAACATGGCAGAAGAAAGGCGCATTTAGGTCTGCGCATGCGCATTAGCTTGATCCAGCCTAAAAATACATTTTTTTTGTCATGATTCGAGCGTTTGGATAAAACATTTATAAGACAGCTTTTGTCAGATTTTATTGGTGATTTCAAATATGAAATGTATTCGTAAGGTTGGCGAACAGTTTTGGAGAATTTGATGTTTCCCCATTCAAAGAGATAGGGCATGATGCCCAGGATGCCCGAGAGGCGTTTCAAAGATGACCGCCGAGTGAAATGGCTTGTCTTAAAGGGACTTTGGTTATAGACCACAATATCAGCAAGCATGGCTTCGTACACATAAACATTACAATTCTATCAAACAGAAACAAAGCACAAACATTTGCTTGACCATCCGCAACAGCAGCACATTGAAAAGTTATGTATTTAGCTCCAACTGTCGTTGCAGAACACACAATTGTTGTTCTTTGCTTCTCCCCAAACACTTCCTCCTCCATATTCTTCTTTTCTTTATGTTGTTTTCGCTGCAAATCAGCGCATAGGCAATTCATATTTCAAGCTTCTTGCGGAGTACTATTTTTAATAATAATCCCACCGTGTGTCTCATTCAGCTCCCTGGTTCAGGAATCAGGACACTGATCAGGGTATCAGCCACATTCACTTTCATTATATACTGATTCACAACCTAGGGAGCTAGGGAGCTGATTGAGACGCAGGGCCAGTCTCACGTGAGAACTCCGGTCTTGCACACGTGATATCGCGTTGTTTCCTTGTCACGTCTCGCGTGTGTTTGGTTGTGAAACGTAGTTTGCGTGTCAGACAGAGTTGTTGGCGATTCTTCCTATTGTAAAGTCATGCAGTGTGAAACCTTCTTTTGCCGATCCATCGTGCAGTGTGAACACAGCAGCGACTGAATACTGGCCAAGATAGTCATGCAGTGTGAAAAGAACAGTGACCCGACTGCTTTGAAAATAGGTGTGTGTGTGTGTGTTTTATCTTCATTTCAATATATTTGTCACAATCACCAGCTGGAGCGCCTGTGAGCTCCTCCAGAGGGTACTCCTTCTGACTTTGTTGCTCTACCATTATGAACTACATTCCCCACAATCCTGTGCCTTAGCGTGACATCCCTGCCCCTTTTAAGAGTTTTTTTTTTCAAAAGCCTAGTGACAAATCTAGCAACTTCTTGGACAAACCTTATCTAGATTCCAATACTCACCAGTATGATGTCATCTAGCGAAATTTAGCGACCATTTTTAGCTACTTTCAGCTGAAAGCAATTGGCAACACTGTTTGTGGCTTTGGATTATGTTCCAGTTTCTTTTTGTGGAGTATTTTCCAGTTTCCAGGTTTGGAATGTCTGTGTTTGCTTTTTGTTGTTAAAATGGTGTGTGTGTGTTTAGATTCTCTATCTGCCTCGTCTCTTCAAATACTTAACAATATTTGACTAACAAAATCAATTGTTTTAACACTAGCACTGTTTGAACATATTTTGGTGTTTGGTATGATAATGGATATGACAATGTCCAATTTTTTTTTTTGGTCTTGGCGGAATACATCTGCTACGCTGCTTCTGCTTAATTGCTGCTGCTGCTGTTTATTATTGCTGCTGCAGAGCAAATACGGGACTTGCTACTGCCAATACATACACGACCCGCTGCTGTGAGCAAGTAAGACATGCTGCTGCTGTACAATATAGCGTACATGAATAACTGTAGCAGATCTATACAGGTGGAGCTGGGGAAGTTGGAGGGTTTCTGAAGCATGCTGAGCTACTAAGCGATGCTAACTCATGTATTTAAAGATTAAGCACGCAGCTCATTGGCTACTAATACAGCAGGAACCAATCATCTGTGACCTATAGATATTGATGTGATAATTAGCAGGTGTGTTAAAGGACCTAACTGTTACAGATCCCTTGTTTCCCTGGACTCCATTTCCCAGTATCCTCCTGTTCTCCACACCTGCACTCACTTCCCTCGTCAGCTCCTCATCGTCACTCATCACCTGCACCTGGACTCTATTGTCAGCACTCCCCATATATTGCACTCACTCCCTTCACTCCTCGTCCGTTCTCTGTTTATGTTACCGTATGTTGGATGTACTCTGCCTTTGTGTTCATTAAAGTATTTTTTGATTGTGGAAATCCGTATCAGCCTCATCTCTACACCAGCAACCGTAACAGAAGAACGGACCCAAAACTTGGGATTTCCACAGAGAAAAAAAATGGAGACTTTCCCCAGCTCCCTGGATCCAGCTCCTCCATCGCCTCTCACCCTAACAGCCAGCGAACGCATTATCGGGCTCCTGCAGGTAGGACGTTCGCTGGAGAGGTATGTGGAGGAGTTCGTTGAGCTTGCTTACTTGTCTAACTGGCCCGACGCTCAGTTGATCTCCCTGTTTTTGGATGGATTGGATGACGACACTATCCGTTTTGATGAACCTGTTTTTTGTTTCTCCTTAAGCGATACTATCAATTTAATTTTGTGGTTGAATGGCTCCAAATTCTTGGTAGAAGAGGTTCAGGATCAGTGTTGTCGTCCGGTCCATCCAGAAACACGGTTGGCCGGGCCAGTTAGTCAACCTCCGGCTTCCTCCGCACACCTTTCCAGCGAACTCCCTGCCTGCCCCACACGGGACCCACAATCCTCAACTGGGTCCCGTAAGCGGAGGAGGAGGAAGCAAGCCGCTTCAGTGTCTCCAGAGCCCGTTCCAGTATCTCCAGAGCCCGCTCCAGTATCTCCAGAGCCCGCTCCAGTATCTCCAGAGCCCGCTCCAGTATCTCCAGAGCCCGCTCCAGTATCTCCAGAGCCCGCTCCAGTGTCTCCAGAGCCCGCTCCAGTGTCTCCAGAGCCCGCTCCAGTGTCTCCAGAGCCCGCTCCAGTGTCTCCAGAGCCCGCTCCAGTATCTCCAGAGCCCGCTCCAGTGTCTCCAGAGCCCGCTCCAGTGTCTCCAGAGCCCGCTCCAGTGTCTCCAGAGCCCGCTCCAGTATCTCCAGAGCCCGCTCCAGTATCTCCAGAGCCCGCTCCAGTATCTCCAGAGCCAGCTCCAGTCCCCACAGAGCCAGCTCCAGTGCCTGTGGGGATTTTAATTGTATTTGAGGGGATGAAATGGCCCTCAACCCCAGTCTCCTCCGAGCCAAGTTCTCCAGTCTCCTCCGAGCCAAGTTCTCCAGTCTCCTCCGAGCCAAGTTCTCTAGTCTCCTCCGAGCCAAGTTCTCCTGTCTCCTCCGAGCCAAGTTCTCCAGTCTCCTCCGAGCCAAGTTCTCCAGTCTCCTCCGAGCCAAGTTCTCCAGTCTCCTCCGAGCCAAGTTCTCCAGTCTCCGCCGCCGAGCAAAGTTCTCCAGTCTCCGCCGCCGAGCAAAGTTCTCCAGTCTCCGCCGCCGAGCAAAGTTCTCCAGTCTCCGCCGCCGAGCAAAGTTCTCCAGTCTCCGCCGCCGAGCAAAGTTCTCCAGTCTCCGACGCCTACGAGCCCTCAGCTCCAGCCGCCGCCGCCGCCGCCGAGCCAGCCGCTCCAGCCGCCGCCGCCGAGCCAGCCGCTCCAGCCGCCGCCGCCGAGCCAGCCGCTCCAGCCGCCGCCGCCGAGCCAGCCGCTCCAGCCGCCGCCGCCGAACCAACTGCTCCTATGAACTGTGTTTTTGAAACCTCCAGCCCAAAGACTGTTTCCCCTCCCTGCCTCCCTCTCCCGCCTCCGTCCATATGTCTCAGCACTGAACCTTCACCTCAAGCCCCCTCGCCCAGATCTCCACCTCGGACCTCTGGGCGATTACCTTCACCCCGGCTCCAACCTCCCTCTGCTCCACCGTTGTCCAGCAGTCCACCAGTGTCACCAGTCTCCATCCTGCCCCCGTTCACACCTTGTTCCTTCGTTGGCCTGCCCTCACTTCTGGACTGCACTCCTCCGTCTTCGCTCCGTCACTCCGTCCCTCAGCTCCAGTTGGCCTCCTCACTCTCCCCAGTGTTCACTTTGTTGTATGTCGTCTGTCTTACACTGCGGCCTTCTGGAGCACCAGCTGCGCTTCGGTCGGCGGAACCGCTGGTTCCGCCATCTCCCGCCGGTCCTTCAGCGCCGCCTGGGCACTACGGCATGAAGCCTTCGGTCCCTGACCCGCCATGGCGGCCTGCTGCACCTGACCCGCCATGTCTGCCCGCTGCACCTGACCCGCCATGTCTTCCCGCTGCATGTCTGCCCGCTGCACCTGACCCGCCATGGCTGCCCGCTGCACCTGACCCGCCATGGCTGCCTTCAGCCCCTGACCCGCCATGGCTGCCCACGGCTCCTGACCCCCCATGGCTCCTGACCCCCCATGGCTGCCCACGGCTCCTGACCCGCCATGGTTTTTGGACCTGCCCTGGAGACCTCCACTCCAGTTTACTCCTCCCCCTGCTCCGGTTTGAGGTCTCCAGGGCGCCCGCCCCCCTCCCGGTTGTTACATCTACGGCGCGAGGACGCGCCTACCGGGAGGGGGAGGTACTGTTACAGATCCCTTGTTTCCCTGGACTCCATTTCCCAGTATCCTCCTGTTCTCCACACCTGCACTCACTTCCCTCGTCAGCTCCTCATCGTCACTCATCACCTGCACCTGGACTCTATTGTCAGCACTCCCCATATATTGCACTCACTCCCTTCACTCCTCGTCCGTTCTCTGTTTATGTTACCGTATGTTGGATGTACTCTGCCTTTGTGTTCATTAAAGTATTGTTTGATTGTGGAAATCCGTATCAGCCTCATCTCTACACCAGCAACCGTAACACTAACTTTATAAAAAAATATATATATATGAAGAGTTCAGATGCGAAAGCCGCTAAATGCCATCTCTGTCAAAAATGAGATAATGACATTGAACGAATGCTTACGGCACGTAGTACACGTTCAACAAATCACGTGCTTCAAATCCTCTAAATCGCAGCGTCAGCCCATTCAGAAATATTGGTTTGTTGACAAAAGCCTTTAGACGCCACTTCCCTTTGGCAGCAAAAGCCGCTATATTCCGAGAACCAATCAGAAGGCACAAATCGAATCATATGATTCCGAGCGGTTTCAATATAGCGGCGCTCTGAGGAGATTTTTTTAAGATTCAGATTCAGATTTTTAAAATAAAAGATGGAGTACGATGAAATGGATCAGCCTGTCCTACTAACATTGAATGGCAGAAGAAAACATTATTTACCTCAAAACTCCGCCTGTCATAAGGCAAAATAGCATACAGTGGAAGGCTTGGTCGCAATTGTATCATGCACTCATAACAGTTCTTCGTGCAGTGCCGTTACTTTGAAGGAATCAGATTTATTATACATAAAACAACAGCTCTATTTCGCCAAAGACAAAGTCAAACAAGATGCTATTCTTCTGTCTCATATGGAAGCTGTGCCATATAAACGGAGGAGGCAAAAAGTGGAGGCTGAATAGAAGAGATGTGTTACATCCCTGTGTAAAGAGGTTTGTCTACCATTTAGTTTTTTTTAGTGATAAGTGCTCTCATCTTTTTCAGGGTTTTTTTGTTGCATCTTTAGTGATTTTTCAACTATTTACCATGTCTTGTCCCAAATAGGTGGATTTAGAGGTTTTTGCAAACAAAGTAAAGTGGATTTAGCTGGTTTTGATGCAAAAGAAAATCTAACTTGTTAAAAACCAATAAATTGTCTAGAGTGACATTTTTGAAAAAAAGTTATTTCATTCACTAGCTAATAATCTTATCATTACCTTTAAAATGAAACTCCTGAACTTGATTGTAAAAGCCTGAAAAATGCTCATTTTAAAGAAAATAAGTCTAATGGATTTAGAGGGTTTTGCATCTGAACTCTTCATACACACACACACACACACATATATATATATATATTATATTACGTTACCATTACAGACATACAGGCACACATACAGAGTGTTACAACCATCCCAGCCTCCCCTACTAGATCACATTGAAGTCGCACAAAGAGTTTGAGAAAGAACTTTTCTTTCAACATTAAACTGCTTCAATGCCAGCACCTCAGTCTAAGTGTGAGAAATGCTCTATACTTACATTTCTTTAGGGATAGAAAAACAATTTAGATGAGCCCTGTGTGATGAGCTTCCCCTTAGTTTCTTTGTATGTGCATAGAAATGATGGATGACTATTAAAATGTTCGAATGTTCTTAGTTATTAAGCCAAGTTAATGAAAGTTTTTTTTTTTTTTTTTTTTTTTTTTTTTCCCATTAATTGTTAATGGAAACTTATTCACATTTCTTTTCAAACGTTAGTGAATATGAATGGACCTGGGTACTATAATCTGCTGCCAACAGAAATATATTTAAAAGCTCAATCCCTTCAACTGTGAATAAACACTTAAATTACTTGGGAAATAAATTGTAGAAAATCTTTCATTATAACCTTTTTAAGGTGAAGTGTGACATTTTTTCACCACTAACGTCACCACCAGAGTTTTAAAAAATTCAAACAAGTTCACTGAAGCAGTCAACAAACAGTCAGTCCCAATCCAAATGCACATCATTGCTTGAGTCAATAGGCCACAGTGTTTACTTATTGGAAGAATCGATTTAGAAATGGTTTACTTCACATGGTGCGAATAGAATACTTTAGTGTCAAAAAATTGCACACTTCAGCTCTAAAGAGAAACAAAACTTTCATCTTTTTATGGATGAGAGGAAGCATTTAGACTGCACATATGTCTTTATATATAATGTTCATTGCAGATGTAAAGCTAATGACATGAAGGGTATCCTTTTTGTTGATATTTTAAAAAGCAGTTGCAAAGCAAATGGGAAAACTAAAAGCCAAGCCAGCCATCCATATTAGTTCAGAGAAAGTCAGCAGAGGAGGCAGCTCATTAGTTCTTGCTAAAGCTCAGCTCCTTCACAACCTCTTCTCTGCTCTGAGATATACTTAAAAGATCAGTTAAAAAGCAAGAGGAAAGGGGAAATATTAAAAAGCTAGAAAATTTGGGGCAGCTTAGGGGTACAGCATTGACACTATTCTTTAAGAGCTGCTGTGCAGACAAAATAATGTACCAGTTATCAATGTAAAACTGCTTTGACACAATCTACATTGTAAAAAGTGCTATATAAATAAAGGTGACTTGACTTGACTACAGAATCGTGAAATCCATAAAAGTGGGACAGTGAATGTGGAAAATAGGGACTTGCTATATGGACTTGATACAGCTTCTTTTTTGAACAAATTATGTTTTGTAATTGTGAGGACTTCACGTGTATATAAACAACACGATATACAAAACAAAAAAAAAGAAAACCTTCAACTTTTGTTATTAGGTATCACTTTATTTAATTTAAGATGTGTCTCACATGTAAAGAATAAAGCAAAATACAAGACAATCAAATGTTTATGTATATATATTTAAAAAGTGTGTGTGTGTGTGTGTGTGTGTGTGTGTGTGTGTGTGTGTGTGTGTGTGTGTGTGTGTGTGTGTGTGTGTGTGTGTGTGTGTGTGTGTGTGTGTGTGTGTGTGTGTGTGTACTTGTTTTTGTGAAATATCAGGACACAAATGTGTATAATGACATGGGTATGACATAGGTATTACAAAAGAGGTGAAATATGAGGACATTCAGCATGTCCCCACTTTTCAAAAGGCTTATAAATCATACAGAATGAGTTTTTGTGACAAAGTAAAAGTGTGCACAGTTTCCTGTGAGGGTTAGGTTTAGGGATAGGGGTAGTGTAGGGGGATAGAAAATACGGTTTGTACAGTATAAAAACCATTACGCCTATGGAATGTCCCCACATTTCACAAAAACAAGTATGTGTGTGTGTGTGTGTGTGTGTAATAAAAAAAAGTACAGTAAGACAAAATACAACCTATATATATATATATATATATATATATATATATATATATATATATATATATATATATATATATATATATATATATATATATTTAATATCTTCTGCAGTGATGCAAGTTATTTTGTTTCAAGAACTTAAAAACAAGTAAAAACTCATTTTGCAGTGCAGATTCATGAGTCTTTATTCATCTGTAAACTCATCACAGATTGTATATTTCTTAAAATGCACTGGAAATGCAAACACTGATCTCAATGCAAACATGCAATAAATAAAAAATATTATTACAGTTTTTCCCACACTTTGTGATTTGATCTTACATGTGTAACAAAAAAGTGTTTTGCTGCTGCTGCGCTCTGATGCCTTTCTCGTTCATGTTTGTACAAATGACGATGTGTTTTGCTCTTGGGTGATATTTTGTACTTGTCGAGCTTTGAAGATAATTAAAGCTGCTGTAAGTGATCATTTTTAGAATAGCATTGATAAAATGTCACTTCTATCTGACAGACATCACTAAAATAGATGTACAAAGAAATCACTTCTGTCTCTGTGACAGTCCTAGGCTTTGTTAATCACATCAAAAGGAAGTCAGGGGAGAGGATTATGCTTTTTAAAAATTAAAAAGTTAAGTTCATGCATTCATTTAATGAAGTGCATGCGTTAACAAGTTCATTTTTGAAAGTCCTAAAACTAATATTGTTCCATATTACACTGTGATACTGATATTTTTATCCATATATATTTATATGTCCATATGTAGCCAGTATATTATACCTTTACATCCGCAATGGCCAAAAACAGTTGAAAGGAATCACTGGCAAGGATGTGGTAATGAATAACAGAATTGTATTTTGAGAAACTTCAACTCGAATTCCGAAAATGTTGGGATTTTTTTTTTTTTTTTTTTTTTTTTTGTTTTTTTGTTTTTTGATTAAAATGAAAACTAAAAGACTTTCAAATCACATGAGCCATTATTTTATTCACAATAGAACATAGATAACATAACAAATGTTTAAACTGAGAAATGTTACAATTTTATGCACAAAATGAGCTCATTTCAAATTTGATGCCTGCTACAGGTTTCAAAATAGTTTGGATGGGGGCATGTTTACCATGGTGTAGCATCTCCTCTTTTCAAAAAAATTTGAGGATGTCTGGGCATCGAGGTTATACGTTTTCTGGAGTTTTGGTGTTGGAATTTGGTCCCATTCTTACCTGATATAGGTTTCCAGCTGCTGAAGAGTTTGTGGTCATCTTTGACGTATTTTTCTCTATAGGTGAAAGATCTGGACTGCATTCAGGCCAATTCAGCACCCGAAATCTTTTATGACGAAGCCATGCTGTTGTAATAGCTGCAGTATGTGGTTTGCATTGTCCTGCTGAAATACACAAGGCCTTCCCTGAAATAGACTGTAGCGGTTTGTAGTTATTAATCAATTTATGGGTTATATATATATGAATTATAATAAATCATAAAGCTTTATGGTCAATTATGACACATATATCAACCCAAGGGAGAATTAAACATATATTGTGAATTAATTACAACAAATTATAATTAATCACATATATGATTAGTTCTTGTTTAATAATTATTTAGGGAAACTATGTTTGTCCAGCAAACCCTAGCTCCTCCTAGAATATTATAAACGGATTTATTCTTTGGCCACACAAATAAATTCCTATTATAGCATCAAAGCATAAAGTGATTGAAAAACGTTAAAGTGACTTGGTTTTTGGTTGAATGAACAAACAGAACGATCGAGCATGAATAATGTGTTTAATATATGCAAACTACGACTACAGCGGTTATATGGCTACAGGCTATACACATACAAAAGTGAAAGTAGAGGAAAGGAAAGAGAGAAGACAAGCAGCAAAACTTACAAACAGTCCTTGAGGCCAGCACGGAAATCAGTTTCATTATCTAAGATTGAGAAACGGTAGTACTTGCATTAGTTTTGTTTGTCGAGTTTCAGTTTAGCGCTGGTGCAGTTCGTTGGCTTCTTCCGTTCCGCGGGAAGGTTTGAACTGAGGACTTGAAAGTTAGTTTCGCTGGAAGATGGTGGTCTTAAGAGATGAGCGCGATGGCAGCGCGGTCGTCGTGACGTCCGGGAGAGACGTGCGTGAGTGGGCGATGGGTGATTCAGGGCAATCGGGAGAACACACAGAAAAATCCTGGTGCTCCTCTTTTATGACAGATAAGCCGATACACCTCCTTGAGGTGGAATAGCCAATGACATAGGTGCAAAGTTGGCGGGCAAGCGTTTCCTTTGTCTGGTCTCCTAACTGAATTTGCATACTTTATGACTATCAGATTGGATTTCGAGATGGAGTACTTTCTTCACAGCATCATTAAACAAATCGAACAATGCATTTGACAGCCATGTAATATACATAGGTGAATGAGACGTGGAGATAGCTTTAAAATGAATCTAAACTTGACATATAAGAAAAGCATGTAGAAGAAGTTATGGTTTACAAACAAAATTCCATCATTACGAACACTAGCACAAATACTGTCATTTAAACTAAGTCTAAACACTAGGAAGCATACATGCACTTGATATACGTGACGGTACACTTTGGCACAGTCATATTCTAAGAGTAGCTGTACATAGAATCTCTAAGCATGTTTGTGTGTTTTTGTGTGTGTGGTGTGTGTGTGTGTGTGTGTGTGTGTGTGTGTGTGTGTGTGTGTGTGTGTGTGTGTGTGTGTGTGTGTGTGTGTGTGTGTGTGTGTGTGTGTGTGTGTGTGTGTGTGTGTGTGTGTGTGTGTGGAATTTGATCTGGCACTCAGTCTACATGAGGGGCCCCTTTGATGTCACAAGAGCTAGGAAATTGGGCCCTCTGTTTTACCTCGGAGGGTAACAAAGATGTCCGAGAGGCATCCTGAAGATTCCAGATTTTATTGACTGTCCTGATAAGTGTGCATATGCTACAGACATGATCTGGAGGGGAGCATATGTTTCTCTAAAACCTTTCAGCATTCATAGTGCCTTCCAAAACATGCAAGCTGCCCATACCGTATGCACTTATGCATCCCTATACTATCAGAGATGCTGGCTTTTGAACTGAACACTGATAACATGCTGGAAGGTCTCCCTCCTCTTTAGCCCAGAGGAAATGGCGTTTATGATTTCCAACAAAAATGTCAAATTTGGACTCGTCTGACCAACACTTTTCCACTTTGAAAAAGTCCATTTTAAATGAGCCTTGGCCCAAAGAACATGATGGTGCTTCTGGACCATGTTCACATATGGCTTCCTTTTTGCATGATAGAGATTTAATTGGCATCTGCAGATGGCACAGTGGATTGTGTTTACCAACAGTGGTTTCTGGAAGTATTCCTGGGCCCATTTAGTAATGTCATTGACACAATCATGCCAATGAGTGATGCAGTGAGGAAATAATGTTCATTTCAGAGTGAGTGCACTCTGAGGACAGGGCCCGAGCAAAATGCTGACATCGTAATTTTCTTGAGAAACCACACTCTTATGCTTGAAAGGCCCAGTATGGTTTTTACTCTGCTAACATTTTTAGTATCCACAAAATTTATTAACCTGCCCCTTTT
Source organism: Chanodichthys erythropterus (assembly GCF_024489055.1). Classification (NCBI taxonomy): domain Eukaryota; kingdom Metazoa; phylum Chordata; class Actinopteri; order Cypriniformes; family Xenocyprididae; genus Chanodichthys; species Chanodichthys erythropterus. The sequence goes on from NC_090233.1 coordinate 44,522,364, forward strand.
CTTTCTTTTTACACCTCCTTTGGGTGACAAATCTGGAAGAAGTCGGGTGAATTTCTTGTTTAGAAAAATGTGGTATTTGTTATTAGCTCTTAATTACATCTAGCATATTCAAATAATAAAATAGAATAGAACAATTTTCCACTTTGAAACAGGCCATTTTAAATGAGCCTTGGCCCACAGGACACGATGGCACTTCTGTATTATCTTCATATATGGCTTCCTATTTGCATGATAAAGTTTTAATTGGCATCTGCAGATGGCACAGCGGCTTGTGTTTACCGACAGTGGTTTCTGGAAGTATTCCTGGGCCCATTAAGTAATGTCATTTACACAAGCATGCCGATGAGTGATACAGCATTGTCTGAGGGCCCGAAGACCACGGGCATCCAATAAAGGCCTTCTCCCTTACAGTTTCTATGAATCTTTTGATGATGTTATGCACTGGATGGCACTAAATTTCCTTAATTTTAATGAAAAGAAAACCGAAGTGGTGTTGTTTACGCCAGGGGGAACTTGTGAGACAGTAGACCTAAACCTCGGAGAGCTGAATCCATATGTGAAGCCCCATGTAAAAAATGTAGGTGTTGTTATGGATTGTGATTTTAAATTGGATAAACAGATAAATTTAGAAGTTAAATCATGTTTTTTCCAATTGAGACAACTCACCAAGGTGAAACCTTTCTTGTCATCTAAAGACTTTCAAAGAGTTGTGCATATTTTCATTTCAAGCCGCCTTGATTATTGTAACAGCCTTTATTTAGGCATTAGTCAGGCCTCTCTCTCCAGACTGCAAGTGGTCCAGAATGCGGCAGCTCGCCTATTGACGGGCACACGAAAGCGGGAACATATCACTCCCGTTCTTGCGTCTCTTCACTGGCTACCTGTCCATTATAGGATTAATTTTAAAATTTTGGTGCTCGTTTTTAAATCTCTTAATGGTTCGGTGCCAAGTTATTTATCAGATTTGATTAATCTGTATTCTCCGTCACGAGCACTAAGGTCTGCTGACCATTTGCTTTTAGCTGTTCCTAGGGCAAAACTGAAGAGCAGGGGGGACAGAGCCTTTGCAGGGGTGGCCCCGAAGCTCTGGAACAGCTTGCCTCTCTATATCAGACAGGCTCAAACACTTGAGGTCTTCAAATCTGGCCTTAAAACTTATTTTTATAGTCTGGCTTTCAATGCCATGTGAGAGCTGCTTTCTTTACTGTTTTATTGGGTCTTAAGTGTTTTTTCTTTATGGTGCTGACTGTTTGTATTATTGAATATGTTTTCTTTTTGTATGTACAGCACTTTGATAAACACTTGTTGTTTTAAAAAAGTGCTTTATAAATAAACTTTGACTTTGACTTTGACTGTAGATGATGAGATTTGCAAAGCCTTTGCAATTTGATGTTAAGGATCATTGTTTTTAAAGTATTCCACAATCTTTTCATGCACTCTTTCACAACTCTGCCCATCTTTACTTCTGAGAGACTCTGCCTCTCTAAGACATCCCTTATATAGCTCATCATGTTACAGACCTCATATCAATTAACTTAATTAGTTGCTAGATGTTCTCCCAGCTGAATCTTTTCAAAATTTCCTGCTTTTTCAGCCATTTGTTGCCCCCGTACCAACTTTTTTGAGACCTGTAGCGGGCATCAAATTTGAAATGAGCTTTTAAAAGTGTAAAATGTCTCCATTTAAACATTTTTCATGTTATCTAAGTCTTTTAGTTTTCATTTTATCATTATTAGTACACTGTACTGTAGGCATGTAGTCAAGCCGAAAGGCGACTTTCCTTGTCTGCAAGTCGTCGTGGAATGGAAGTTGGGATATTATTTTCATCCTTATTTTCTTATTTCTTGTGACATATATCTTAATGAAATGGTGTCTCAAACAAGAAAAAATGTTGGCTTGGACCGACTGTCTCCCATCATCTTTCTGCCCAAGGCACTTAAACTCAGTTTGCTGTAAGGGAACTAGAGTAAGTGTGAGTCTGTGAGTCATCTGGTAAATGATGAAGAGACTAGGCATAATCCTAGTTTTGCTTTACCACTATCTGAAAAATATGTGCAGCCATAAAGCTAACCTCTAGCATACATTGCTCCATAGATCACAGACATATTTGGGCATTCTTCCAATGTTCCAAGAGATATCACATATACTCTACACTGGGTTTCTCAAGCAGACAATCTAATGTATTTCTTATACATCCTCCATCTTCTGGTCGGAAATCAATTGTGAGATCAATAATCACTGAGCTTCCTGTTAACAAATCTAACTTTCTAGTCTGCATTCATTTATGAGCCATCTTATTTATGTGTGGTCTGCAGGCAGATGGATAGCCCTCCTACTCAGAATTCAGAATGGACAACGAAGTATGGAGGAGAGAAGATCAGAACATCCTACAAGGTAATAAAAGATATAAGAAAAGGACATTAGAATGTATAAAGAAATTAAAAAGTCCTCAAATACGTTTGTTAGCTCACACATCAGAAGGTTTTAATACTGCAGAAGTGGTGACCGTGGGAGTGTGAATGGACTCTGTGCAAAACACATTAATGGTCGAGTAACATTAATTTTACTGCTAATACTGTTGAGAGTCATTTTTGCTGTAAATCAGGAAAATTCAGAATTAACAGTTGCAGGCAGGGAGAGGCTGGTAGTGGATACATTTCTGGGGTTTCATTAAAAATGCAATAAATGTCAGCGCAGATTGATTTGATAATGAAATAATGTTCGTTTCACAGTGAGTGCACTCTGAGCACAGGGCCCGAGCAAAACGCTGACACCGTCATTTTCTTGAGAAACCACACTCTTATGCATGAAAGGCCCAGTATGGTTTTTACTCTGCTAACATTTTTAGTATCCACAAAATTTATTAACCTGCCCCTTTTCTTTCTTTTTACACCTTCTTTGGGTGACAAATCTGGAAGAAGTCAGGAGAATTTCTTATTTAGAAAATTGTGTCTTTAAGCGCGGCATTTACAAACACTAAAAACCGGTGAATGAAGGATGCCGTGATCTGAGCTGTGTTTTGTTGTGTGTCGTGGGTTTTGTGATAACGGAGATGGATGTAAACGCATAATCTATGTGAATGAAAGAGCAAAAGTGAGGCTAAGAGACAAAATCTCCTATGACAACTTTCAGTATTGCTGAGGCAGAGAAAAGAACACAACCCTGCAGACAACAGGCCGTTATCGCAGTTTTCCATGTTCGTGAAGTAAATATGTTTACGTTTTTTAAAAATGCTGGGTGCCGGTGTTTGACATGCAAACCTAGGACTAAAATCATTCCTAGTTCCTGCGGTGCGAACATGGCAAAATCCAGGTACTTCAGCCAATTTTTACATTTTCAACTTTCTTTAGTGTGTAATGTTGCGGTTTGAGCATGAAAAAGGTCTGCAAAGTTACAAAGCACAAAATCCACTCTAAAGGGAGTTATCTCTACATCGGTAAGCACTGTTTCTGAACTCCTTGAAATGCCTCATTTTTCCATACATGACTCAATATTCATCATTGAAATAAATCCCACCCACGACATATGCAATAATAGGGGGTGAGGCCTGGTTAAGTTGCGTAGTGTGTTGAAACTCACGGTTGTGGAAAGAGCTGTGAATAAGTTTGAAGCGGTTGACCAATCACAACACACTGGTCCAGGCGACCAATTAAAGCATGTTGCGCTTTTTGGAACAAGGGAGTTCATAGAGACCAGAGCTAAATAAGAATACATTTCCCAAAGCCAACTGGTCGCAAGTTTCATCGTTATCAACAGAGCTCAATAGAACTTGCGAACATAGTTGGCTAACTATGCTTTTAAGAAAAGACACCCCAGAACATAACTGAAAGACTGGGAAAAGAAGTGCTGCAACAAAGTAAAATATGTGAAAAATAATGTGTTTGGTCCCACTTTATATTAAGTGGCCTTAACTACTATGCACTTACATTTAAATTAATCATTTGATACAATGCACTTATTGTGTACATACATGTTTTTATATTGTACTTATATTTTAAAAACACCTGAATGTAATTAAATCAGTAATTAATTAATGTAATTACATTTTTAATTACACTGTTGACCCATCACTTACACCTTACCCCAACCCTTAAACCTAGCCATAGCACCAAACCTGTCCCTAACTTTACCCGTATCCCACCTCAAAAGCAGCAAAAGTGTTTTGCAATTCAGTATGAACCCAATAAGTAAATTATTTTTTGATGTAAGTACATAGTAGTAAAGGCCACTTAATATAAAGTGGGACCATGTGTTTTTTTGAACTTCAAACATGAAACCCTATTCTAATAAACCCCAAAAACAAAAGGGCAAAAGATGGCCTCTTTAAGTAATATTCAACATAAAAAAACTAATATTAAACTTAAAAAGAATTTAGTTTAGTCACCTAAAAGCACAAGAAAACAGTACATTATGCCGTTCACGTGCATGTCATCAATGTAGCTCTCAAGATAATTTAATATGCGTTTCTTAACAAGCATATTTCACATTAAAACAGCTCATTTCTTTCAGGTTTTCACTACTTTTTTAGAGCTTAAATGTTTGATTGCTTTGTGTGTTGCCGTGCCTATAACATCAGCAATATTTTGAATGGATACATTTTTAACAAGAGAAAGTCAAGTTTACTGCTTTCTGCAATGATAAAATGATAACAGCTCTCATAAAACTATGCCATAGAACCTGAAAAATTGCAGCCATTGTGCTGTTTTTTTTTAATCCTGGAAAAACGAGGTAAAGGCATTTAAAACAATGTATTTAAAAACAGCCATGTAGCAGAATACACAACAGCTTGCTTTAACAGTTCAAACCAACGTCCCAGACTATTTTGCCTTTAAATTTATTTCATATCTAAGATAAATATTTAAGATGAAGGCAAGATGAATAAATATTTAAGATTACATTTCTTGCTATCTACAATAATTAATGAGTATTTATAAAGGTGCCTTAGAACTGAAAATTGAATTTACCTTGGCATAGTTGAATAACAAGAGTTCAGTACATGGAAATGACATACAGTGAGTCTCAAACTCCATTGTTTCCTCCTTCTTATGTACACTTGATTGGTGCAAAAGACCTCTGAAGAACAGGCGAATCTCATCATAACACCGACTGTGACGCAAGTCGGATCATTAATATGTACGCCCCCAACTTTTACATATGCCAGCCAATGTTCAAGGCATTAGACAAGCCAGTATTAACGTCTGGAGCAACACAGCCGAATCAACAGACTTTATGCAGGTAATCAAGCAAGGACAATAGCGAAAAATGGCAGATGGAGCAATAATAACTGACATGATCCATGATATCATGATATTTTTAGTGATATTTGTAAATTGTCTTTCTAAATGTTTCGTTAGCATGTTGCTAATGTACTGTTGAATGTGGTTAAAGTTACCATCGTTTCTTACTGTATTCACGGAGACCAGAGACATTGTTATTTTCATTTTTAAACACTTGCAATCTGTATAATTCATAAACACAACTTCATTCTTTATAAATCTCTCCAACAGTGTGTAATGTTAGCTTTAGCCCCATTAGCCCGAACATAGGCTACTATCAAACTCATTCAGAAAATGAATGAAATGTAACCATCCAAATAAATACTATACTTACATGATCTGATATGCTGCATGACGAACACTTTGTAAAGATCCATTTTGAGGTTTATATTAGCTGTGTGAACTTTGTTTATACAATGTATCATAGAGTTGCGAGCTTGGGGGCGGGGAGCGCGAGCATTTAAAGGGGACACACACTGAATTGGCGTATTTTAAATTATGTCCCAAAATAGGCAGTTAAAAAATTGAATAATACAAAATCAATGGGATATTTTCAGCTGAAACTTCACAGACACATTCAGGGGACACTGTAGACATATATTACATCTTGTGAAAAAGGGTTCTAGGGCACCTTTAAATTCTTTCCGTCTTGTGTTTGCTCATCATTCTTATTTCTAGTTCATGTCATGTCTTTGTTGTTTTAACCATTCATGATTGTGTCAAGATGCATCTTCTTGCTTAATCATTAGTTTTTTTTTTCATGTTTTTATCGTAATACATACTCCAAATGCAGCTTTATTGGTTAACTTTATTTTTAAAAAAAGGAGCTGCATTGTGTCACATAAGTGACTTTTCATCAGCCATATTTGCAATGCCTCCGGGCAGCTATTACAGGCATCCAAGTCCTATCTATTTTAATGGGGGAATCCTGATATCTCAAACACCCCTTGCTAAACTCATAATTAAATAACATATTTCACATCAGCAACAAAATCTGACATGAACGGTCCCATAAATGTTGTTGCTTATGCTCAAAAGCTTATTTTTCAAGCTTGACCAGCCAATGCACATGTGCAGTCCTAAGTGTAAGTCTCAGTTTTCTATGGGAACCGTAGCTTCTAATGGCAGCTGCAGTGACGTAATGGCTTTACCAATTAGCGATTGCCTCTTTTATTTATAAGGTGGGACATTTTCTGCCATACTGCACGTTGCAGTTTCTCCTATTCACAAGTAATAGGAGTGCACCATGTTTGTATATCTAAAGTCTTTGCTAATATTGTGGTACTACGGGCTTATAAGGCTGATACTGATACTTGTTTTGGGGGTTCTTTACCTGTTCTCCGTTTCTGCCTCTGTCCTGGACTCTGTTATTGTTTGGACTGTTTGCCTGTGTTTTGACCTTTGCCTGTTTTATGGATTACAATTGTGGATTACCCTTTTAATAAATACTGCGGTTGGATCCTCAACCTTTGTGTGTAGGAGCAGTTTCATGACAATGTGATTAAAAAGCTAATATGCTAATGATATTATTGCTAATAAGCTAGTTAAAGGAATAGTTCACCCAAAAATTATTCACCCCAAGGCCATCAAAGATGTTTATGACTTTCTTACCTTAGCAGAAGAGAAGGTTTTGGAGGAAAAGATTCCAGGGTTTTTCTCCATCTAATGCAACCATATTTAGGCAGCTTCAGAGTGGTCTACACGACTCCAGCCAACAAATAAGGGTCTTCTCTTCTGAAACAATCAGATGCCTTGGCCCAACTCTGTGAAGCGTGTTCATGACCGATATATATTCAGAAAGACACTAAAAAGTTATTGTTCCTCAGACTTGCAAGTGCCGGTTGCTTTATTGCAAGTCGCTCCACAGCCTTCACACAAAGCTCTGACAGAAAGAATGTGTTAGTGTTTCACAATTCCTCTCTGACTGTGATGTGATTCTGCTCAATTTATAATTCAGTAATTCTCACCTCTACAAAGACAGTTTGCTTACCGTGGAGCAAAAGCTGTGTGTGGTGACATCTCAAAGGCTCCTTGCACACACACACACACACCTTTCCTAAAGTATCTCAGATGAGTTCTGTGGTCTATAAAGGCACTATGCACAGTAAAACCAGTGATATGTGCTATGCATGCAACAGCTATGTATAGTGTGGGAGCTTTGAGCGAGAGGGCATTGCTGCAGTTGCCGTCTAATCCTCCAGAGATACGCTGCACTTTGTGCTGTAGAAAAGTGTGGATCAGAGGCTCACCAGGATCAGATAAGCCTTCTATTAGACCTGCCGAAATGGGACCACCTCTGTGACAGAGGCCAGTATGAATGTAATTTTCCTTCTGAAATGAACCCCATACAGTTCCTCCATTAACTCATTATACTGCCCTTTCATTCAGTTTTTCTTTAAAAGGTGGGATAACGGCCATTTGTAAGGCTTACATAAACATTGCTTTGCAGACAAGTCGAGCATGCACAGGATGGTGCATTCGGTGCTTTCAAATGTCGAAAAAAGGTTGAGTGGGGTGTGATATATGGCTTACAGCTTATTTAAGAGCTTGTGTGCTTTATCAGTTCACATGGCAGCGTTTATAAACGTTTCATAATTGTGACTAATGATCCCCCCGTTCTGCAAATTCTCTTGCCATTGTAACTTAATAGCTCTTCTCAAATATCAATAGTTTGCATGTATTCCCTCTTTGTTCTCTTCAGCAAGACATTATTATGTATGGACAGGGTATTTCTTCATGTCTCTTCAAGGCTCCGGCAAGGACAAATGTATCTTAATACCATATGCTTTTAGTAGAGTGCTAGATCTGCATGTCATTATCAGATGGTTTTGAATGAATAAAAGATTTCTTGATGTATTGTTATATGGTCATTCTTTAATGATACACTATTATTTATTAAGCCTTAATACACATTTCAGTATTTTTGCATTCATCCAGTTTTTTAAATATGCCCTGATGCTTCATTCTAATTTTACATTTTTTTTTAGAATATTGAGATCTGCAGCAAGGTTGAAGTCTTTCTTTTAAATGTAAGAAATACACTTATTGTCAAGGGCTGGGCTTGATTTTCTCCTTGTTTCTCTTTCTCCTTTCATTACTGCTACTTAGACTCAGCTGTTCGCTATCGCAATCTGCGCTTGCACTGATTGACTCCACACCTGTTCTTTCTTTACTCTTATTCACTCTGCTACTTTATTCAGCTGCTCTCTCAGCCTCTTTGCCAGATTATTTTTGGTATTCTAATGCCCATACCTGTGATCTTCGGTCTATGATGTTTAGTGCAGTAAAGTCAAGTCTAGTCAAAGATCTGTCCTGTCGTACACTGTTCTCTGCCCAGTCTCCCTGCTGCCTGGGCTGATAAGTCTGCTGGCTGGGGACTGTGCTCCTCTTTCTGCGTGCCTGCTGCCAAGCCACCTGACAACTTTATTGACTTTAAGTTTCTACCAGTTCTGCGTCCACAAAGAGTGTCGGTGCACGCAGATGAACATGCCTTTGTTCATTTCAAGTAATAAAGAGTGTATCTGTACCTGCCTTCGCTCTTAGGTTCTCCTGACATTAACATTATTAAATGAATAGGTCAATAGTTATATAGGCCTATATATATCATTTACTCACCCCCTTGTCAATCCAAGCCTGTATGACTTTCTTTCTTCTTGGAAAATATTGCAATATTACAAGTTTTATGGTCTACTTTTATGGTATTTCTGGGAGTTGAACAACTCCTGTTCACCATTTTGACAGTAACGATATTTATAATGTTACCAGAGATTTTCATTTTAAATAAATGCTGTTCTTTTAAACTTTTGGTAACAGTTTATTTTAGGGTCTTTTAACTAGTTGCTTATTAGCATGCATATCACCAGAATATTGGCTATTTATTAGTACTTATTAAGCACATATTAATGCCTTATTCTGCATTAGTCCTACCCAATACCTAAACTTAACAACTACATTACTATTAATAAGCAGAAAATGTCACGCAGCACAGCTGTTTTCAACATTGATAATATTAAGAAATGCTTCTTGAGCACCAAATAGGAATATTAGAATGACTTCTGAATGATCATGTGATACTGAAGACTGGAGTAATGACTGCATTTTGTCAGTTGTCATGTGTAATGGTTTGCTAATCCTCTGGGACCATTCTGAATCAACCTTGTAATGCAAAAGAGCAAAGAAAAGTAATAACCAAAAAGATGTCTGACCACTCTTCCCTTCCCTCTGTCTTAGTCTGAAATAAATTAAATGTGACATAAGTGAGAAAATTCACATCCCGGTGAATTGACATTATTAGCAATATGAAAGCCTCTCCAGTCTTGTTTCATTAGGTCAAGGTTATTACAAGTGTGCTTTAAAAAGATCCATGGTTGCACTTTTCTCACAAAAAATGAAGAATGAGTTACTAGACTAGATATGATGTTAGATACCATCCCACCTTCTATGACCCTTAAATTCAATTCAGAAAAAAGAGAAGAAATGGAAAAGTTATTGTCTCACCTGGCTGGAGAAGACAGAAATTTACTGACCCATCGAAGCACCAGACCTCTGAGGGTGTGCTGTGGTATCTGGCACCAAGATGTGAGCAGCAGATCTTTTAAGTCCTGTAAGTTGTGAGGTGGGGCCTCCATCGGACTTGTTTGTTCAGCACATCCCACAGATGATCGATTGGATTGAGATCTGTGGAATTTAGAGGCCAAGTCAACACCTCAAACTTATTGTTTTGCTCCTCAAACCATTCCTGAACCATTTTTGCTTTGTGACAGGGCACATTATCCTGCTGAAAGAGGCCACAACCACCAGGGAATACTGTTTCCGTGAAAGGGTGTACATGGCCTGCAACAATGCTTAGGTAGGTGGTATGTGTCAATGTAACATCCACATGGATGGCAGGACCCAGGGTTTCCCAGCAGAACATTGCCCAAATCATCACACTGCCTCTGCTGGTTTGCCTTCTTCCCATAGTGCTTCCTGGTGTCATGTGTTCTCCAGATAAGCGACGCAAACGCACCCGGCCATCCAGGTGATGTAAAAGAAAACATGATTCATCAGACCAGGCCTCCTTCTTCCATTGCTCCGTGGTCCAGTTCTGATGCTCACGTGCCCACTGTTGGTGCTTTCTGCGATGGACAGGGGTCATCATGGGCACCCTGACTGGTCTGCGGCTATGCAGCCCCATACACAATAAACTGCGATGCACTGTGTATTCTGACACCTTTCTGTCAGGACCAGCATTAACTTCTTGAGCAATTTGAGCTACAGCAGCTCATCTGTTGGATCGGCCTTGGCTGCCCATGACCCTGTCGCAGGTTCACCACTATTCCTTCCTTGGACCTCTTTCGATAGATACTGACCACTGCAGACCGGGAATACCCCACAAGAGCTGCACTTTTGGAGATGCTCTGACCCAGTCGTCTTGCCATCACAATTTGGCCCAGTTTAAACTCACTCAAATCCTTACGCTTGCCCATTTTCCCTGCTTGTAACACATCAACTTTGAGGACAAAATGTTCACTTGCTGCCTAATATATCCCACCCACTAACAGGTGCTGTGATGAAGAGATAATCAGTGTTATTCACTTCACCTGTCAGTGGTCATAATGTTATGCCTGATCGGTGAGTGTGTATATATATTCAGACCCCCTTAAATTTTTCACTCTTTGTTATATTGCAGCCATTTGCTAAAATCACTTAAGTTCATTTTTTTTTCCTCATTACTGTACACACAGCACCCCATATTGACATAAAAACACAGAATTGTTGACATTTTTGCAGATTTATTAAAAAAGAAAAAGTATTCAGACGCTTTGCTGTGACACTCATATATTTAACTCAGGTGCTGTCCATTTCTTCTGATCATCCTTGAGATGGTTCTACACCTTCATTTGAGTCCAGCTGTGCTTGATTATACTGATTTGGACTTGATTAGGAAAGCCACACACCTGTCTATATAAGACCTTACAGCTCACAGTGCATGTCAGAGCAAATGAGAATCATGAGGTCAAATGAACTGCCTGAAGAGCTCAGAGACAGAACTGTGGCAAGGCACAGATTTGGCCAAGGTTGCAAAAAAATTCTGCTGCACTTAAGGTTCCTAAGAGCACAGTGGCGTCAATAATCCTTAAATGGAAGACGTTTGGGATGACCAGAACCCTTCCTAGAGCTGGCCGTCCAGCCAAACTGAGCTATCGGGGGAGAAGAGCCTTGGTGAGAGTGGTAAAGAAGAACCCAAAGATCACTGTGGCTGAGCTCCAGAGATGCAGTCGGGAGATGGGAGAAAGTTGTAGAAAGTCAACCATCACTGCAGCCCTCCACCAGTCGGGGCTTTATGGCACTGACAGAGTGGCCCGACGGAAGCCTCTCCTCAGTGCAAGTCACATGAAAGCCCGCCTTAAGGACTCCAAGATGGTGAGATATAAGATTCTCTGGTCTGATGAGACCAAGATAGAACTTTTTGGCCTTAATTCTAAGCGGTATATGTGGAAAAAACCAGGCACTGCTCATCACCTGTCCAATACAGTCCCAACTGTGAAGCATGGTGGTGGCAGCATCATGCTGTGGGGGTGTTTTTCAGCTGCAGGGACAGGACGACTGGTTGCAATCAAGGGAAAGATGAATGCGGCCAAGTACAGGGATATCCTCCACGAAAACCTTCTCCAGAGTGCTCAGGACCTCAGACTGGTACGAAGGTTTATCTTCCAACAAGACAATGACCCTAAGCACACAGCTAAAATAACGAAGGAGTGGCTTCACAACAACTCCGTGACTGTTCTTGAATGGCCCAGCCAGAGCCCTGACTTAAACCCAATTGAGCATCTCTGAAGAAACCTAAAAATGGCTGTCCACCAACGTTTACCATCCAACCTGACAGAACTGGAGAGGATCTGCAAGGAGGAATGGCAGAGGATCCCCAAATCCAGGTGTGAAAAACTTGTTGCATCTTTCCCAAAAAGACTCATGGCTGTATTAGATCAAAAGGGTGCTTCTACTAAATACTGAGCAAAGGGTCTGAATATTTAGGACCATGTGATATTTCAGTTTTTCTTTTTTAATAAATCTGCAAAAATGTCAAGTGTTTTTCTGTCAATATGGGGTGCTGTGTCTACATTAATGAAGGGAAAAAAATTAACTTAAATGATTTTAGCAAATGGCTGCAATATAACTGTTATGATCACCGTCTGTTCCTGTCAGTTCCCGGACTACATTACCCATAATCCTCTCCACCAATCACTATCACTAATCACCACACCCAGCTGCAGTACATTAACAGGACTATAAAGGACTTTCACTCACACCACCTCACCGCGAGGTCTTGATTACCATTGTATCATTTCTGAGCGTTTCTATCCTGTCTGCCTGCTTGTTATCGTTCCTGCCTGTTTCTTGTTTTTGACCCGTTGCTGCCTGTCCTGATCTTTGCCTGTCCCTTGACTACGACTCTGCCTGTTCCTCACTGCTCCTGTTTGTTCCTGTTTTGACCCTGCCTGTACGACCACTCTTACTTCTAATAAACGCTGCATTTGGATCCCTGCCTGTGAGTCCCCTCCGTTACAATAACAAAGAGTGAAACATTTAAGGGGGTCTGAATACTTTCCGTACCCACTGTATATATATAGTGAACGTTGGCTTTAACTATTCAAGTTATGAAAAACAGAAATGACTATATGTGTGTGTAGAACAGTACATTGAAAATGAATGTGAAACTTGTGGCTTCAGTAGAGCATTCGAGAAAGCATAAAAAACAAGAAAGAAATCAGACTCACAGCATGTCTCTGTCATAGTCATATACACATCAGTGGTTCTGCTAAAAGCTATAGTTTCCTCAGAAATGGCTTTCAAGCTGCAGAAGGTAATGGGCTCTGGGAAAGGCCAGATACCAACGTGTACAGAAGGGTCAGTGCATATGACAAAACTTCAAAGCAAACCAGACCAGGAGAATAGCCATGCAAAAATGTGCTCATAAGGGGAAAAAATGGAAGGTTTTCTTTCTAAACAACACTGTGCCACTGAGATCGCCTGAATTGAGTTTTCTGAAGGAGGTCCAACCTTCTGTGACCAGTGATAACAGGGATACAGTGGTGGGGGACACATATGTTTCTGGTTAGGTGGGTTGATTGGCAGCCAGTGTGGAACTGTCCTTGGTGCTGATTTGTTTGGCCGAACTCAGTTTTGGTTCTGAACGGACAGCTTCAGCCTCTCACAGGCTGCCATATACTGTTTATCAGCCTTTTAACCTGTAATTGTAAGTAACAGACAGAATACATTTCTAATGAAAATCTTCTGATGTGTTTCATGCTGAATGAATTACCGGAGACATTTTTACTAGCTTTAGCTGTTATCTGTGCTAAAGCTGCCAAACACTGAACGGATAAGCTGAGAGATGTGGAATACTCCAGAAACTCTGATTTAATTATCATTATCTCTCAACACAGATTCCAGAGGAACTGACGGTCAAAAAGTTGTAGCTTCCTTTAAGATAGCGACCTCAATACGTCAAGCCGCTTTTTGATCAGTTAACATACCCTTGAAAGACAGCTCAAACTGGTTTCTCCCAGAGTATTTCATCTGTCTGGATTGTTTGTTTTCTGGGGCCTGATATTGATTTCCACTCTCATTTAGCAACAATTCAGCATGTAATGAAAGCTTCAAACCGAGGAACTATGTAATGAGTGTATGATGATGCCTAAGCCTGCTCATTGTATGCTTGGGTGAGAAAGCAACAAAATGATCAGGTGAGAAGAACAAGTAAAGAGAAGACTTTAAAGTTTAAGAAAGTCATTTAGTTGCGGCTTAAAATAACTGAACTGCTCAAAGGACATCAAACATTTTGAAAGCTTTTTTGTCAGTTTTACACAATTTTGAAAAAAAAAAAATATATATATATACAAATATCTTTGTAATCATGTGTACAATTAGGGATTGTGTACATGCAATATCAAAAGTTTTTAAAAAGTTAGTTGGTTAAAACGTTTATAGTCAACATCAGTGTTGTTATTGTTATGAACCTAATAAAATTTGTTTTGTTACTTGAAATTAAGCTGAAATATATTTTGTTTAGTTGCATTTTTGTTCCGTGTTTCTTGTGCTTCAGTTCAGTTTAGTCTTGATTGCATCCTAATTAGGCTCCTTGGTTACTGATTACGTTCAGCTGTCTATCATTAAGTTTCCCTCCCTGCGTTCCAATGTCCATACTATCCATCCTAAATAGTATGTGAGATTAAAATAAGTGTGTCCCAAAGCATAGTATGTTGAAAAGAGTATGCCAAAAGTCCCCGGATGGTCTACTATTTCCCGTAGATTTTCGAAGTGTGGATCCGTGCACACTATAAAGGCTAATATTGCCCACAACCCATTGCGCATTGGACGAGGATTCAGTTCAGAACTACAAACACGAGTAAAAAGTGTTAAAAAACTACAAAACATGGCGGATACGCGCGATCGACGCTGAGAGATTTGAGTGACTAATAATCAGTTTAACCTGATAGAAAATATATATTTAATGTTACCCGTGTTATTTTTCATCTGCAAATACCAATGTGGACTTTTATAAAGATCCGAATGGCCATTAACTTTTAAATGCATCATTATGCATTAATATGAGGAGAGTTCTCCACATGAAAGACCTGCGACTGCAGATCAACGTGCTGCATTTCTCTCCGATACGGTAGGAAATTAACTAAATGAAATGTGGAGGATGTAAGATGATTGACAGGCCAGTTTACGGTGACAGGGTGCGACAGAGAGAATTGACGCGATTGTATTACGTGATAGTATGTCCCAAAGCTTGTCTACTCTTTTGCTACACACTTAAAAGTAAGTACTTTTTGTTCACAGAAAGAGTACATACTTTTAGGGCGTAGTATAAGTAGGCGAATTGGAACGCAGCACCTGTGTATTTGTACTCCCTGTTTCATTCAGTTCATTGTCTGTTCTCGTCTTTCATGTGAGTAGTTAGTGTGATATTTCTCTGTGCTCCTGTGCATTCTCTCCATGTTCATTAATGAAGTTATTGTTAATATTATGCGTGATGATTCTACTAACTACCATGACAAGCATGGCACCAACACTAATGTATGTTTTAGTACTGTTGAATTGCATGGGTTATTTTTTATATGTGTGTATTTCTCTTCATACCTCTGTTCACAAAGGTAACACACACACACACACACACACAATATCTCTAAACATTTTATGTTTATACTTTTTTATGACTTCACTAATAAAGATCTCTGCACATCATATTGTGACAACATTATAATGTAATTAAGTCCACGTGATTGCAAAATGTTCCAGTGCAATTTGCAATAAGCAGTCTTTCAAATGAAACTGCACTGTCATCTGTAGATTTTTAATCTGCTGCCATGAGACATTTTTCATTTCTTTTGCTTTTATTAAGTGATATCAGATCATGCAAATCATGCCACGAAGAGCTAAAAGATTTTACAGAGATTCATTAGCTTTTGATTCATAAGAATTTACCCTTTCTGAGTAGATTATTTAAGGTAACACTTTATTTTAATGGTCCACTTTAGACATTCTATTAGCTATGAGTAATTTTGCAACTTCCAGTCATTAGAGTATTAGTAGACTGTCTGCTTAATATGTGCCAACACTTTATTTTGATGGCCCTATACATTACTAATTCTACTAACCCTAACTTAACGGTCTACTACAGTCTACTAATACTCTAATGGGGATTAGTTGAAATTTATTTGCAAAATTACATATTTATGCTTATTTGGAGCGCCAAAGTCACATGATTTCCCCAGTTTGACACGCGATCCGAACCGCTGATTCAAAACAAAAGATTCAAAGCAGTGTTTTGAAATTGGCCATCACTAGATATTGTTGAAAAGTCGTTATTTAGTTGTTGTTGTTTTTTTTTTTTTTTTTTTTTTAAGTATTCTCATCGCTTTATAATATTAACATTGAACCACTGTATCACATGAACTGTTTTAAATATGTTTTTAGTACCTTTCTGGGCACTGAAGGTATAAATTAACTTGCTGGCAATAGAGGCCTCACTGAGCCATCGGATTTCATCAAAAATATCCAGGAAGTGGTCATCCTCTCCAATGAAGCTGATATCCTCACAGGTACATACTGATACCTGAGCTTTCTGAGCAACACTGTCTTTTACAAATACTTTTTATTAGCAGACATAATTTATGGAATTCAGAACATATTGTTAAATATTAAAGGTTATTTATTAGTACCAACAGTTAAGTTACCGAATTCCAACAAAATCAGCAACAATGGAGTAAATGAAAATGATTTTGAAGAAGCAGGATTCAAATGAGCCATCATGGTTCAGTTGTGGCTAAAATGGGATACATTGGATTGTGCTGGTTTTTGGATTTAATTTTTTTTTTTTTTTTTTTTTATTATTATTATAGCTGATTACCCTCAATTATACATGCTGGAAGAAATAATTTAATGTTAATTTGTAGTCAGATTTTTTTTAATATGAGCGCACCCAATAATTAACCAAATTCCCATAAATAATGTGGCAAGGAGCTCTTTAAATAAGAGCTTGATGGAAATCATGAGGGTTCCCCATGGAGGGAGCTCTCTGTTCTCTGGGCAGGGAGCAGGGGGTGGGCAGCAGGGGGTCCTGGGTAAGGCTGACATGTCACATATGGGGCTGACAGGTTGACAAGAAGAGGGAATGAAACATTTTCATTGGGGAATGAAAACAGTGGTATTTAAAGGTTGCTTTAACATCCCACACACGGTGACACTGAATAATTGTGTCACTCATCATATTACTGTGGAAATTAAAGACAGACACTGTTGGCAGCGAAGCACTTCTGTTTTTTTTTAAATGTTTCATTTCAAATATACATGGAGAGGGAGATATGTGAGTGAATAGGGCAATAGATAGACAGACTATCCGTCTGTGTATTAGTAGTAGGGATTTCTGCAGGTTCATCGTTAAGCCAGTAGGTGGCAACAAGTGAATGGCTGCGTCAGAAACCGCCTACTCAATGAGTAGGTACTTAATTTCAATAAGTACTTACTTAACGAGCGCTAAAAGAGTAGGTACTTAACAGCCAAATCTCGTTGAGTATGAATGAGATCCGAGAATAATCCGCCATGTTGAAGTTATCATGTGACCTACGACGTTATCGCAAGCGCAACAACTTAAAAGATATGAGTGACAGGTTTAATTCATCTATCTGTAAATATCTTGATATTGATCAAATTGCTTATTTTGTGGTCTTGTTGAAGACACAGCTGCCAGTAATTTTGTAATTGTAGTAGGCTACAATTAATATATATTTGGGTTAATTTAAAGTTCTTATATTTTTAACTACTGATGTGAGTTTATTTTTTGTTACAAAAACCCAAATTCGCGTGAATATATTGTTAATTTCTTTATTTTATATGCAAAAATGTGAATCCACAAGCAAAAGTGGCATAAATCTCATTTGTTTTCCTCTTTTTCTTGTTGAATTAGCTTTAGTTTCATCCCTCATGCTTATAAATTATAAACAAATAAATAACTTTTATGCATTATGATGTATTCAAAATATTTAATCTTGTCATGTTTTATGTCTGTGTATATAATCTCAAACTATCATGTATACAAACCCATATATATATATATATTTTGTCGTTATTATTGTTCATTGTTAAAGATACAACCATGGTATTTTCCCTGATCTTGTAATTGTAGATCCTGCAATAAAATAAAGATGAGTGACAGGTGCACTAACACCGCACAGCACCAGTAACTCAACCCTACCTAGAGCAGTTTTCCTCAGTGTTAGCAATGTCTGAAGCCAAAGAAGACATCAGCAGCTGCTCGAAGATCTCGCCTTTGGAGAAGACTGATTTTATACTCAAAAAATTTAAGTATAACTACTTAAAATTAAGATTACTCCAGAATGAATTGCTCTGCTAGCACATCCCAACACTTATACACAATAACAATGATAAATGCTGACCAAAACTTAACTATATAACTTTTCATTTTACTTCTTTTGTAAAACAAGCAAAATGTAATGTTTTGTCATATGACAGCTGTGCATGAACACACTAGACAAATACAGTTGATGTGAATATATCTCAATTTACAGTCAATTCATGCATTCATTCATTGCTTAATAAAATATATACATCTAAATGATAATAATAGCATAATTAATAAAAAAAGTGAAATACAAGTAATAATGACAATAAATAAATACATATACAAGACAACAACACACAAAACAAAGCTTTATTCAAATGTATTGATCTAACAATCAGGTATTTACAGTCCTGTTGTCATCTCAACACAGCTGTGCCAATTCTGCAGCTTTATTCTGATGAAGCAGCTGATGAACACCTTCATCATCATGTCCCTCACTGCTGCTCTTCTCAATGGGGACAGTGTTGATCCAGAGGATGAGGAAAATGATGATGATGATGATGGACTGCTAAACCCTCAACCTTGAAGCAGGAGTGGGAGAAGATGTGCGGGACAATCTGCTGCTGCAAACATTCATGTGTTCTCCATCAGCAGATTAAAACATTTTACAATTAATTCATGTCAGCATTCTGTTTCTTGACATATTTCATTTCATATTTTTACAATTACTTGCTAATTTTTGTTGTAGCTTCATTACATTTGTGGTGTTGTGGTCTAAACCACTGAGCTGGTCAGCAGAAGGTTTGCTGGTTTGATCTGTGCAGCGTCTCCTCCAGTGTGCCCTTGATCGAGTCACTTGAAAGGAGGAGTGATGGAGGATCTCGTCCATGACACTGAACCATTCCCAGGATCTGCTGTGGCTCTCCATCCTCAGTGCTCACACCAGTCTGAGGACATTCACATCCTACAATAATGCACAAATATGATACAAGAGCAGCCATTTTAACAGCACAGTGTTATTTGATTTCTGTTTTAGAAATAACAAAATGATCTTACTTTATATTTTGTTTCAGGCTTTCCTCTTTATTTCTAACAAATGCCGTCGTCAGCTTTCCTTGCAGGTCCTGCTCCACAAAAGCTCTGCAGCAAACATACAGACATCAAGAAAAGTGCTGTAACAAGTCTGTTTAAATTCCAATAATTAAAATAAAATAGACTTTAGATTTAAATAGACTTTGTATTAATTTCTGTAGTATCCTCACCGAAAGCTTTTGATGGCATCATTCCTCTACCTGATAAACACACGTGATCATCTGTCCCTGTAACATCAGACAAGTTTCCTGAGATTTATGTGCTCAAATCTACATTCACATGTTGATGTGTTACCTCACTTCTTATCCAACACAAATGTTACTTAATTTATTAACAGTACTAATGGACAAATTAATAGATTAAACTTATGTGTAGTTACTGTAGATTTGTTTATTTACATTATTTTCATTCATGTAATGTAAACAGTGTTGACAACAGTGAATAACAGCACAAACACATCACAATACATAATCCATCACTCATAAATCATAATACTTAAATATGTTCCTGTCAGAGGTTAAATAAACATTTAATAAGCATCTTTAAGATGTATGGTTTAGAATATGTAATTCCACTTCGGAGAATTAAGTTATGTGTGTCTACTAGAGATCCCGTTATCTACATAATACATAACAAATCGTGTTTTACAGTAAAGTCACAACTTGTGTCTAGCATCTTCACACATTCAGCAGTTTACTCTACAGTAGTTCAACAAATGTGTTTTTGGTTTTCAATACTCACACTGTAAACCCTAATGTTGTCTTTACTTAAACAATCAAGTACTGTTGACTAAACATTACTTAAAATTTTGCATTTTGGCCCTTTCACTTAAAAATATGAGTTGATTTAACCTATTTACTTTCAAAATGCATAAACTTAAGATTTCAAGTGATGTGTGCTCAAAATCATGATTAATCCTTTGAAAAAAATAGGTAATTTTCACAAATGTAGTCTTCTTGACTGTAAAATTATAATACCATGTGCCACTTTTGTGCAAGGTCTTTTCTCTCTTTTTTTTATCAGACAACAAATGGCTTCAATTACAATTATTGACCATAATGGGAATAAATATACTTATTTTTATTTGGGGGAAAAACTTTTCAAAGTGGATTAACTTTAATACATATTACAAGTGTTTTTGTGACAATAGGTTGCAGTTTTCACTCAAAAGCCTTTTGTATGCACGTACATTTCTGTAACGTTAATATACACATTAACACACATACACGGAACATGATAAAATGCGTGAAAGAGTTCCTCACAGCCTCCTCCCACGTTTCATCAAAAATCATCCTAATCGCCTCATTCTGTTATCGATATGGTTTTGTAGGTTTCTTTTTATTTCATGCGATCAGAAACGTGCCGCGCTCCGTTTATGTTCAAATCTTTCCCACTTTCCTCCGAAAGCGGCTGTCATTTGCAGATGGACAGCGTGAAATTACTTTAATACAGCTGTATATTTCCGACAAGCACATGTGTACAATCGGGACAATTTCAATGATTTTGATAGTGCAAACGGTTGAAGAAAATACACTTTGTTTGTATGTGTGTGCGACCACACACATTCAGTTTCATAAATTTGCTTGATCTGTTCTTGCTCTAATGTGATTGGCCATGCAAGGAGTTCTGCCTAGCAACAAGACAACTAATGCACTGATTGGTGGATCACAAAATTGGTCCTGACCTTTTGGCCTGGCCTTCAGTTGCTGGCTGCTGACACCAAATTTCAAGACTGGAGTTTTTCTTCGTGTGCTATGTTCGGTGAGTAAAATTATGTAGATATAAAGCTATTTTGTGTGATTTTTAAGAATGAAATATATCTATTTAAATCCTTGTGGTACGTTTCTATAATAAAAGACAACGCAGCCATAATTACAATATTTC
The DNA here is from genome assembly GCF_024489055.1 of Chanodichthys erythropterus. Lineage (NCBI taxonomy): Eukaryota > Metazoa > Chordata > Actinopteri > Cypriniformes > Xenocyprididae > Chanodichthys > Chanodichthys erythropterus. The sequence continues at coordinate 44,543,469 of NC_090233.1, forward strand.
CCGGTAAAATATTGCCAGCGTAGCCACGTTAACGATATGGATTTGTGATGGTATGATAACTGAGATATCAAATGATTCTTTGTTTGATTTGTAATACTGAAACATCTTAGTTAATACACTTTATCATAGTTTAAATTTGTTTTTCTGTGGGAAACGACATGGCAACCACTTTTGAGATCAGTTAACGTTATTTTTTTCCCCCGCTCAAACTTTGTCAACCTCGCCATTAATTAACGATATTTTCTAAATGATTTTGTGATGGTATGATTATTGAAACGACAACTTATTTCTTATTTTACCAGTGAGGTATACATATTTGATGAAGTCGCCTAATCGTTTTCCTGTGAGAAAGAACACGCCATTAATTGACAATATTTTTTCACTGACTTCGTTAAACTGAATATTTTCAACTTTTTCTGTTACAGGTGACATGAGACAAGGAGATGTGGAAATGTAAGTATTGCATTTTTGACTCTGCAAAAAGAGGGGAACTTCTCAAACATTATCGTTTGAAACATGGTGGTCATACAAAAACTGTACCATTTCCATGCCTACACAATGACTGTCTTTGTACGTTCAACTCCATTAGTAGTTTAAAAGTTCATCTGGCAAAAATTCATACAAAAACACGATTGGGACACGATCAGGAAATAGCACCACTTACATTTACTTGTCAGCATTGTGAATTTTCTGAGCCCGGCCAAGAAGCAGATTTTCTAAAGCACTTGCGTAGTAGACATTTGAGTAAAAATCAAAAGATACAGTGTCCCTACAAACACTGCAAGTTTCAAAGCAGTGTTTATGCAACCTTTAATGCACATATATGTAAGAAACATAGTGAACATGACTGGAGAATGCTAAAGCCAGAAATAGTTTCTGGCCAAAGTGACAAGAATGAGAGTGAAGGACAAGAACATATTTATTTTGATGAGATTGAAACAGAGGATAATGAAGGTGACTCGGCTGATTCTGCTGATGTAACTCATTCTGATTTAGCAAATCAGTTGGAACACAATTTGGCTGGCCTTTTTTTAAAGATGCAAAGCCTTCTTCATATTCCGGCAAGTTCTATTCAAGAAATCGTTCAGCAATTGAATCAGATACATGCATTGTCTCTGCCACTGTTGAACAAAACTATTTCAAGTGTCCTGAAGAGGATTCTTCCAGATATTGATGAGTCCCTTATTGCAGAGGTGGTAAATGCTGTTTCGGAAAGCAATGTTTTTTCCAAATGCTGTGACTCTGGTGGATGCTTGTCAACAATTAAAAGAAGAAACTCCTATGTTTTAGCTGAGTTTCCTTTGGTTATGCCAGTAGAATACATGATTGATAGGGAAACAAAACCTGTTGTATATGTACCAATCCTACCTATGCTACAGAAAATGTTAAACAAGCCAGACATTTTGGACAAAGGACTTTCAGTGCCAGAATCTGAAATCATTATGTACAGTTCTTACAATGATGGTCACTACTTCAAAGACAATAGCCTTCTCAACAGTGAAGAATTTCGAATAGCTCTAGGATTCTATGTTGATGACTTCGAGGTAGCCAATCCGTTAGGGACATCCAGAGGTAAACACAAAATTTGTGCAGTTTACTGGGTGTTGGCAAACATACCTGTAAAACATAGGTCAATGTTACGATCCATCCAACTTGGTCTTCTCTGTAATGCTGGTACAGTAAAGGAGTATGGCTATGAAAAAGTCATGCAACCACTTGTTAAGGACCTTGTTAATTTGGAGCAGACTGGTTTGTTCATTGATCAGTTGGGAGCAACTGTGAAAGGGACTGTCCTGTATGTTTCAGCTGATAACCTTGGTGCTCATTCTATGGCAGGATTCCTTGAGGGTTTTACTGCGGAGAGATTCTGCCGTTTTTGCATGGGAACAAGAACTGAGGTTCAGCACACAGAGGTAGGTTCCAGCAACTTTGAAACTCGCACTAAAGACACTCATGACAGGCATGTTAAGGAGGTAAAGCAGGATCCTTCTTTGAGTAAGCTGTATGGAGTGAGAGGAAGCTGTCCGCTTACTGATGCTTTGCAACATTTTCATGCTGTCACTGGCTACCCACCAGATATTTTACATGACCTACTAGAGGGCATTGTGCCAGCTGAACTCTGTCTCTGCCTTTCAGAGATGATTGAAAAGAAATACATCTCTCTCGAGTCAGTGAACCATGCAATTAAGTACTTTGCGTACACTTTCTCCGATAAAACTAACAGACCACAGCAAATTCCAAAGGCTTTTGCCACCAAAGGAACAATTGGTGGCAATGGCCACGAAAATTGGACCTTGCTTAGACTTCTTCCTCTTTTAATTGGAAATGATGTCCCAGAAGGAGATACTTCATGGGAAATTTTGATGCTTCTTAAAGATATAGTTGAATTGGCTGTGGCATCAAAACATACAGAAGAGTCCATAGATTTCTTGAAGTGCAAAATAACAGAACACAGAGAACTGCTGCAATCAACATTCCCTGGTTTTAGATTGAAACCAAAGCATCATTTCGTTGAGCACTACCCCCAGCTGATTAAAGCCTTTGGCCCACTGTCTGATGTTTGGACAATGCGTTTTGAGGGAAAGCACAAATTTTTCAAAAAAGTAATTCGGGAATCTCAAAACTTCAAAAATGTAGCCCTCACACTGGCTGTCCAACATCAGAGAATGATGGCATACTATCTGGATTCTAGCTCATTTTTTAGACCCTCAATTGAAATGGACAAAGTCAAAACTGCACTGGTTACGTCATTTCCTGATCATATTCAGCAGGCGTTCCATCAAATTACACCACAGCTAAAGACAGTGCTGATTGCTTCCTCTGTGACAGCTGATGGAATTGAATACCGTGCAGATATGGTCATCTCTGCTGGGTCATGCTCTGGTCTCCCAGAATTCAAGATGATATCACAGATTGTAGCAGTGAACTCTGAGATTCTGTTTCTCTGTAAACAAATGTCAGCTTGGTACATTGAGCATATTCGGTCATTCGAACTTTGCAGCATCCATGTTACTTCCCTCTGTGTGATTCAGATGTCAGAGCTCAATGAGGTTTTCCCTCTGTCATGCTACATGGTAAAAGACAGGATGGTGGTGACACCTAAACGTTATATCTTGTGCTAAGTGAATAATCCAATATTTCTCCTTTTCTCTCTTTTTTTTTCTCTAGTCTTTTGGTTGCAGTGAAGCCCTTAAAGTCCCAAGTGTTATCATCAAGCTTCATATGGTATTTATGGCCATTCCAACTTAAAGGGTTAGTTCATCCAGTAATGAAAATTCTGTCATTACAGGGTTAGTACACCCAAAATCAGTAATTAATTTCTCACCCTCATGTCATTTAAAACCTGTAAGTCCTTTGTTCATCTTCTGAACACAAATTAAGATGTCTTTGATGAAATCTGAGGTGATTTTCCTCTCTCCATAGACAGCAATGAAACTGAAACTTTCAAGTCCCAGAAAGGTAGGAAAGACATCATTAAAATAGTCCATGTGTCTACAGTGGTTAAACCTTAATTCTATGAAGCTATGAGTATTTTTGTGTGCAAAAAAAGTAAATAAAAAAAAATAGAAATAACGACTTTATTCAACATTTTTTTATAAATTAAAAATAAATTAGTTATTTTATTATTATTTTTTCCCACATAAAAGTATTCTCATCGCTTCATAAAATTAAGATTAAACCACTGTAGTCACATGGACTACTTAAACGATGTCTTTCCTACCTTTCTGGGACTTGAAAGTGTCCGCTGCATTGGAGCAGGGAAATCATCTCTAATTTCATAAAAAATATCTTAATTTGTGTTCTGAAGATGAACGAAGGACTTACGGGTTTGGAACTACAAAAGGTTGAGTAATTAATAAGACTGAAATTTAAAAAAAAGCTGGCTGAAACCATGTTCAGTTTCAAAGCCTATCCAACAAATGATGACTATGCACAGGTTGCTGCTGCTCTGGTAAATAAGCATCCATGTCTTCTGGAAAGTGGTTCATCTACTGGCTGGGGGGGGTGGAAGAATAGTCTAAAATTCAAAATGGGGAATTTTAGATCCAAGATGAGAAACTTGGGATACCCTGATGTAACCATTAATGGAGGAAGGAGAGGCATGAACAACCCTGAAGGAATCCCGTCAAGGAAACGCATAAAGAAGCCAAAGAAATGTGAAATCAACTTTCTGCCAAACTTTCCAGAAGGACATAATAATGACAGCCTTGAATTGGTTCGTAAAGAAATTCAATATGAAATGAAGATGAGAACACCCAGTCCATCCCTTCTGGCACAACAGATGGACTTGACTTTTGCGCTTAGACGTAAAGAGATTGTTGAGTCCGCACCTGCAATCAGTGATGTGCTTGAACGCTGGCCTGCCCTCTTTCGTGAGTCTCAGGTAGGTCGTCTTTCTGTTTTCAATTCAATAAAAGGACTGTTCACCTAAACAATTTTCTAATTTAGTCACCCTTATGTAATGTCAGGTTGGCATGATGGAGTACTTTTGCAGAACACATTTAAAGAATAAAGAAAAAAATATAAAATATTTCGAAATATAGAAATTCATATGAGATCAGTGAATTATTGTTTCAGGTTTTCTTAAAGGGGTAGTCCATCAAAAAATGGAAAACTGAACTGTTGCTGGTACTCACTGACTTATGCTACTGAAGATACTAGAGAAGTAAATGGGAACAAGCAACTATTTGGTTACCATCATAATTGAAAATATTATCTTTGTGTTCAGCAAAAGATATAAAATCATGCAGTTGTACAACAATTTGAGCATGAGTAAATTACAATTTTAATTTTTTAGTGGTCTATTCCTTTAATATTATAAAGCAACACTATTTTTAGCCTCTTCATTATTTCCTAATTATTTCTTAGCCTGAAAAGCATTTCTGTGTGAAAGTTTATGTGATTATGTGACCTGGCCTTGTCTCCCCCCAGGTTTGCATGGAGTTCAATAGAATTACGGGCAAAAATCTAAAGCAGGAATTCTACGAAAACCTGGACAGACACAGTTCACGGTTCATGGACCTTTTCAAAACCAAAAGGGGGACTCCTGGTCAGCACTTGTTGAACTTTTTACAGCAAATAAAAGTAAGTAATTATTTGTCTTATTTAACATAACCTAAAGGTAATGTATATTTCACCCAAAAATTGAAATTCTGTCACCATTTACTCACCTGCAAGTTGTCCAAGTTGTATAAATTTCTCTGTTCTACTGAACAGAAAGGAGGATATTTTAAAGGAATGTTTGTAACCAAATAATTTTGGGGCACCATTGACTTCCTTAATATTTCTTTTTAGTATGTACATGTCAATTTTGTCCCAAAACTGCTTGGCTATACACATTCTTCAAAATATCTTCCTTTGTGTTCAGCTGAGCGAAGAAATTTATACAGGTTTGGAACAACTTTAGGGTGAGTAAATGATGACAGAATTGTCATTTTTGGGTTCATTTGTCATTTCATTTTGTCAACATGTAATTTATTGAATTTATATTTTCATATCAGTAATCTGTTATGTATGATAGATAATCTTAATTTAAATAATATATTCTAATAGCAACGCTTAAAATAGATTGATAGTGAGTTTTTCTGGCATTAATAGAATTTCATGTTTTTCTCTAAAGTCAGACCAGCCAACTGAGGTCCGAACCCTTGTTCTTCGAGGACTGCCTATCATGCTCGGAGATGAAGACTCTTCTTTCTTCCAAGTCATCTTTAGTAAGTACATCTGTTCTTAAAAGGGATGTAAAAATGTTTGTTAAAATATACGTATTTAAAACTTTATAAAGTTGAACTATCTAGCTTCCGGCGGACTGCCTTCCATATTCAACTTAGAAAGTGTAATGCCTCTCACAGTTCAAAAACGTTAAGGTACATCCTACAATTTAAGTCACATCACTTGCGCTTTTTCACTTGCTCCAAAAGCTGGATATTGAACTTTAAAAAGTTTTAAATATGAATATTTTTCTTACCAAAACCCATTGAGTAACTTCAGAAGGCATTTAACAAACTCATCTATATATTGAAAGGCCTGAGTGTGAGTACATTTTCATTTTTGGGTGAAGCATTCTTTTAATATACAAATGTAGTCAACGTTTCTGTCCAAGTTTTCAAAATAATAAATGTAATTTATAATGCATACTTTAAAAAGTGTATACTAAATTCATTGCAGGAAGCATCTAGATTTACATAAATTCAAATGTATACATGTCAGTATAATGGTGAATTAGGGTTAGTGATTTGTTTTTTTAATAAACTTAGTGTGCATTCTGATAAGCATGCACTGATGACAAACCTTTGGTTCCTAATCACAATACTATATTTATACCTGTTTTTTCACTAGGTGTCTGATCATCGTAACACTATCCTTGATGTGCCAGTGGGGATCTTATTCGAGGACACGGATCTTCAGCCCCCAAACTCCTTGCATTTGACTTCTTCGATTGGAATAATTCTTGAAGGCCAAGTGGTGATGGACAAAATGCAGGACCTCCCACAGGCAATCTGTATTCTCTTCGGTCTGATTTACGCACTAGACCTGAATTACCCAAAATCACTCGCCAACACGTTTGATTTCATCCAGCGTGTACTAATGTCAATGGGACAAAATGCTCTCAAGCCTAGAGTGCAGTCTCTGGCAAACCAACTATTTGCTTAAGAAACGTCACTGTGATACTTAAACACCATCCTTTGTATTGGGTTTTTTTCCCCCACGATTTACTCCATTATCCATTTATAAAGAATAAAAAGTGGTTAAATTGTTAAATGCACAGAGTTCTTCAATTGATGTGCAGTTGTTAATTTGAGATATTGTTGCCATTGTTACACCTCTGTAATGTGGTTGTGACCCAGTAATATTTCCATTACAGTATAGTTTGTACTGTAATATTGTGACATTTGGACCAAAGACACTGAACATGTTCATTATGTTTTATTTTAGTTTGCCGTGTTTGCACAAAGCTTAAATGGTGAAATGCAGTAAGAATGTAGTTCTTATTATGTTTAGCCTACATGTTCAGTACATTTAACAATTGTGACGCGTAAAAAGAGTAATTATGAAGCGCACAGAGTTGTACAAATGATGTAAGTGCACTAGTTAATCGACATTTTTTTGTAGTTGCCACCGTTACAGTGTGGTTGTGAACCAGTAATATTTCCACTACAATATAGTTTGTACTGTAAAACTGTGAAATTCTGGTTAAAGACTATCTGTTGAGTATGTTTTATTTTAGTTTGCTATGTTTGCACAAAGCTTAAACAGTCAAATGTAATAGTTATGTTTACATTAACATAATTGTGATACTTGAGTGAAGTATATATGTGCAATGTATGTTGTACAATTGATGTACTGCACTAGTTAATTTTGTTACCACCTTTACAGTGTGGCTGTGACCCATTTCCATTACAGTATAGTGTTTACTGTATTTTCATTAATATTGTGACATTGTCAATAAAAAGTCAAAGATTAAATATGCTATTCACTGTTTTATTTCAATTTAGTGTGCACAAAGCTTGCAGTCAAAAATAACATAATTCAGTTTCAGTTACATTTCCATGTTGAGTTAACTTAAATATATAAGTACACGTGAAATTAATACCAAGTTAAGTGAACATAATTGTTTAAGTACATTAAATAAATGCCAAGTTTGGTGAACTGAACAATTTAAGTATAGTCTACAAAACCGCCAAGTTAAATAAACTAAAATATGCAAGTTTTGGGAGGCTCCATTACTCAATTAAATTGAGGCAACGAGTTTACTCAATTAATTTAGTTCAGTCAACTTATTAGGGTTTTCAGTGCACATTTAACAGCATCCGCGTCACTTTTCTCAAGTGTTTGATTATGACGTATCCTCTCCCGTGGCCTCCTGGGATAGAAAAGTATCTATCGAGGAATACTTCAGAATCTGGGCGGAAGTAGTAGGCCATCCGGGAACTCCTCGACTACTCATTTATGATTACTGAGGTTTCTGACATACTTATTCGCTCGACTACTGCTTTTCCCCTTTTATATAGTAGGTAAGTAGGCGGTTTCGGACGCACTTTAAGTAGGCGCACGGCCGAATCTCGCGAGAATTATTACGTCACCTAGGTAATTTTCGCCTACTCTTTTTGCTTCTGACATACTTAATCGCTCGCCTACTGCTTTTCCCCTACTAAATAGTAGAGAAGTAGGCGGTTTCGGACGCAGCCAATGTCTTTGTGAGTGAGTCAGTTCATTCAAACGATTCAAATGAAGTGATTATGAACAAGTTATTGAATCATTTACTCAACTGATTTACTCAAAAACAATGAATTATTCAGAAATGAAACACCACTACTGTGTACGGCAGCATTTCTATTGCTTATTTGTTTGGAACACTTTTTGTTGACGAAGCAAAAACAGATCAACTAACTGGCAATACTGTGCCTAAAATGAAAGCATCTTAATAACTTTTTTTTTATGTAGTATAATATAAATATCACTCAATCGTGCTGCAAGATGGGAGAAACAAAGCTTTTTTTAAATGTTTCCTTCACAAAATGATCCATTGTCTCGATGTGCCTGCTGGTCAAAACTGCTGCAAATGCAATGAACACTGCAAAAACATCTATAATTACACCTTTTACAAACCAATCACAAGCATAATCTATTAAAGGTGATAGAGAGGATTTTTTCGTCGACTGAGAATCCAAAGACGGTTACTGAGTTTTTGAAATGAGCGCATGCGTAAGAACAACCTCCCTCCTTTCAGGGGAACGCCTTGCACGAGTACTGGAAAACGAGTGTTTACCACCAGCATTCGCTGTGTTGTGTTTTTTGGATTCATTATGTCGGACTCACCGCAGGTAACTCATAATCTGCAGTTGTTACTCCTGTCTCCTGACAAAAACATTGCATGCAGCGCCTGTGGAGTGTGGAAAGTTACTGGAGCATGTCTCTCACAAGGAACGTCATGGCAGTGATTGACAAGCCAGAGGGCCAATCCGCACTCGTCTCTCACAAGGAACGTCACGGCAGTGATTGACAAGCCAGAGGGCCAATTGGCTGATGTTTTTAAGGCCCTATCTCGTGCACAGATGATGTATATTAATATTATTACTTTCAGTGCACCTAATAAATAGTCTTTTATCAGTTAGTAAAGACAGTTTCAAGTAATATTGCAAAAATGTATAAAACAAAACATCATCTTTAGCACCTTTAAATATAACAATAATAATAATAAAAACATTAAATATGAAGTTGCCATAAAATCTGTTTGCTCGTTTGCTTCGAACCACTGATAAAAACAAAATATTCATAAATGCGTGCTGCCACATTGTTACTCCAAAATGTCTGCCATGGTTGCTAGTTCTAATGTGACATTATTGGTACCAGGGACTTGGATGCATATTTTGAACTAGCAATGGCAGATGCTGATGTATTGTATACTCTTGTGAGCCCGAGATTTTATACAAGCCTACTCCATGTATTCCGAATTTAATGTCACATTTCGTTTGTGCATTGTAGTAGAACTGCTGCTGAAATGGTGTGTTGGCCAGCATAAATCATTTAGATATTCATCAGAATGATTTTATTGAAAAACCAATGTACATATTGACAAAGATCACATAAATCCTTGTTTAATGCTAAACAGGTAGTAAACTAAACTTTGTGATCGATTTTCATTGATTGCTCTCATAATGATGAGAGCTTCTCAACTGAGATCTGGTAATGTGGTGTGGCTTCCCTTGAACAGCAAGCAAGTAAACACAGGTTTAAATGCTGCTATAATTGCGCCATAACTCAGGGTCTCTATGCAGCCACTAATAGAAGCTGTTAAACCTCATCACATTCCACAGATAATAAGAATTAAAGCTGGACTAAAGTTATTAAATGTCACTCAGTCATAACTTAAAACACTTATCATTTACCACAAAGACAAATTGGATAGAAAATTATTTGGTTTGATTCATGGAAATAAATTTTGCACATTCATTGTAAATTCAGTCAGCTAGATCTAATATATGTATTCTGTGTTATCAAGGGCACAACATGAGGTAAAACAGTACAGTTTACAAGAGTTTGGCATCAATAACAATTAATCACACTTCTTAATAATTGCTTTTCTCTGGGCACATTAAGGATCAACTTAGTGTTAAGTAACAACTCTGCAGAAAGGTCAGGATTAGTCATTCTATTAAAGGCTTAGTAGACCCAAAAATTTCCAAAAAATTGCTTTCTTCTGTGGACCAAATTTTTAAGATGCTTTTTCAATATAATATCCACATGAAGCTATCATATGGCTTCAAAAGAGAAGTCATATGGACTACTTTTTTGGAGCTTGACCACCCCCTGTTTCCCATTCACATTCACTAAATGGAAAAGAGCAGTGTGAACATTATTCTAAACTTCTCCTTTTATGTTCCACAGAAGAATTACAGTCATACAGGTTTGGAATAAAGTGAGAGGGAGGAGATGATGGCTGCATTGTTTTTTTTTGTTTGTTTTTTTTTGGTGAAACATCCTATTAAGTTCAGGTGATGATAGCTTTTGCATTGTATTATTTTATATTATGTTTGAAAATCACTTGACGTAAAAAGATTTGTAGCTGCAGGGGACCATTTCCCCACATTAGATTTACCGTTGTTTAACAAGCATTTTGTAAAATAATATCAAAGTATGAAGCATGGCTGAAGTAAAGCGCTTGAGTCTGTTTTTATCAACCTCAGAGAATTAAAACTAACATACAAAATCTAGTATAACAAGGCTCAAAGCCTCCAGATGAGTGTGACTCAAAGAATGTCGTCAATGTGCTCACTGAGGTGGAAAGTCGGGACAAAACAACCAACGCACCAGACAAACAGAGTATTAACGAAGGGTTTGATTCTGCTGTAAGTCAAACTGAAGCTTACTCAGGCTATCCGTATGACAAATTAGTTAAAGTATCAGACCGTCACTTCATCTGAGATCCTTTGGGCAATGTGTGGCTGCACGCACAAACACGCCTGGGTGTTTTGATTCTCGCACGTGACTTTTCTCCCTTGAGATATTAACAGGAAATTGCTTCTCTGCTAAGAAAGCACTTAGCCGCATTAGATGGCATAATAGACTTTGCCAGGGAAAAGGCAAGCGAACTCTTATTGATTGTGCCTACTGGACAAAGTTGAGACCAATTCACACTCTGAATAATTCATGTCTCCATTACAAACATTGCCCTAATTGCAATAATGTTTTGACTGGAAATTTCCAGAGATTTGTGGCAAACTTTTTGTATATCCCCACATTAGCAGAATGCAGAAACAGGTGCAACAGATGGAATAATGGTCTGCGTCGAAATAATGAATGTGGTCTATAGCCTGCGAGGCTAACAGAGGGTTATAATGATCTTCCATTTCTAGGCGTAATTAAAAATCAGAAAGCGCTTTATTGCACAGTCGTGCTTGACTAGTTCACGGTTCGCTCTTCACTGCCCTCGGCATATTCGTCCCTCGGTTCCTCCACCCTGCAGCCCAAGGTTCTGAGAGCATGAAATATGCAAGAAGAGTGAAGGTCTTTGGTCTGATGAGGAGCTCACAGAGTAAAAGATGATGTTTGATGTTTACTGACACATTCATTCGCAAGTGTTGAGAAACCTGGCCTAAAAATGCATGTAACATTAGGAAAAGCTTTGATTTGATGCAGCAACACAGAAAAGTTTTCTTACAATAAAGTGAAAGGTACACAGTATTTTTACTCTACAGAAGGAGAAGACATATTTTCTATTAGAATTTCTTTATTACACAACAGTCCCAGTCATCTAATTCAGGGCCAGAACCCACTAGGGGGCCTCAGTAAACTCAGCATACTTTTACCATACTTTATTAATAACTTCTTTAAAACTTAGAAATGCTAAAGCATGAATTTGTAATCACATAGCAACAGTGTAAATGTGATTGAAGACTCCGGGCCTTCAAAAGAGGTGCAAAGCTCTGCTTTACAAATAAAAGGCAATGTAATCATTTTTCATTGTTATTAAAATATGACTATCTTGGAATTATACCTCCCTAGGGAAATATTGAATTGTAAAAGCTTGAATGAATTATTTATATTTGGTAGCAGCGGGAGCATGAGCATAACAAACAGCCTTGCTCATTGCCCATAACAGGCTGATTGACCAATTGTGGATGCAGCCTGATCTAGAAGCAATCTATCCTTTTTCTTCTGTTATCTTAAAGCCAAATTTGTCCCTTCAGTCTTTAAATGATTACTAATTGTTAAGATAATATCCCCTATTGGAAGCCGTGCATAATAACATTAGAAACTATATTAAACTTTAAGGCTTTTCACACTGTGCTTAAACTGCGGGTTATCGTTCATCATTCTAAACACCAATTTTAACCCGGGGTAAAGGAATGTTTCACACTTGTAATTTTGAAGCGAGGTTAGCACTGCTTTTTACCCAGGGTTATGAAACCCTGCTAGGGAGCAGCTTTTGCTGTGTTAACCCCACATTGCGGTGCCAAAATTGTTCAGTGTGAAACGCTTAGCAACAGACAACCAATCACGTATTCATATTTGCCTGATTTGGACAGTCACAGAAACGATGCGCATTGTATATAAACAGTAAAATCAGCATTTGAGAGGGAAAAAAATTTAAATGCTGACAGAAAACACGACAATTTGAGTGGAGAAGAGACCTTTTAATTCTTACCTTTATAGTCCGATATGTCCATTCTGTATAAACTCGATAGTATAGTCGGCAATAGAGTACCTCAGGGATGTTTTTGTAGGCCAACCCGGAAGTTAGCGGCGCACGGTTTCCCTCGATTGAAAGCCTATTCTTTTTTCCCATAGACTTTTGGAAAATCACAGAAAATAAGCTCTGTGTTTAACAAAGGGTTATGACACTTACACGTTTTGTCAAGTTAAAACAACATTTATACATTTTGAAGCCTAAATAAAGTTGTCAGATATAAAAAGCTAACAGTAGGCTATAAACGGACTACAGCACACCATGGCTGCGGATCAACGTCACCACCACCAAGCTTCCTCAAACTGTATTTAAAAAACAACTTTATTTAAAAACATGCTCGCTGATTATGATCTGCGCTGTGTATGAATACTTATTCACTTTTTCATGAGAAATGCTGTCCAAATGTCCTGTTTGTCATGATAACGTCTAAAGTCCCCACCAAAGGAAGTAGTCCATTTTAGCACTTTGTTAGCAACCACCGTTTTTAAGACACAATAAAGGTTTTAAAAAATCACAAGCCGGTTACAACTGGTGTGTTTTAGGTCAAAACGTGAACATATTTACAGGCTTTGTTAACCACAGACCTTATTTCAGGCGATTTAGCAAAAACTCATTCAAAGAAACCCATAGACTTTACGGCGTTGGAACCGGAAGTCCTAAAATGCTAACTTGCTTCCGGGTTTTACCTACAAAAATGCGTCATCCCTGAGGTACTCTATTGGAGGTGAGGATGCATAATGCTAGCTAGCCTATGTAAACAGGTCACGTGCTGCATTTTTACAATCATGACACTGACACCGTAAATATGCAAATAAGAACATTAACCCAGTACAATATGAAACAGCAGTTTCTGAAAACCCAGGATTAATTGTTATGAGCAGTGTGAAATGTGAATTTCACAATAAATCTGTTTATTAAAATAATAATGTTACTTCCAAATAAAAAAACAATTTACAGTGCTGTTATTTCGATTACTTTGATTTGTATTGTGCTCCATTAGAATGTACACCTAAGTATGTGTTTTTAAGTAAACTTTTATTTCCTTAGTCTTTAATTTATTCAAACACTGCATGACTGATCTTATGCTTTAAAGGTGCCCTAGAATCAAACATTTTATTTACCTTGGCATAGTTGAATAACAAGAGTTCAGTACATGGAAATGACTTTCAAACTCCATTGCTTCCTCCTTCTTATATAAATCGGGATCATTAATATGTATGCCCCCAATATTTGCATATGCCAGCCCATGTTCAAGGCATTACACAAGGGCAGGACGTCTGGATCTGTGCACAGCTGAATAATCGGACTAGGTAAGCAAGCAAGAACAATAGTGAAAAATGGCAGATGGAGCAATAATAACTGACATGATCCATGATTACATGATATTTTAGTGATATTTGTAAACTGTCTTTCTAAATGTTTCGTTAGCATGTTGCTAATGTACTGTTAAATGTGGTTAAAGTTACCATCGTTTATTAGTGTATTCACAGAGACAAGAGAGCCGTCGCTATTTTCATTATTAAACACTTGCAGTCTGTATAATGCACAAACACATCTTCATTCTTTATAAATCTCTCCAACAGTGTGTAATGTTAACTTTAGCCATGGAGCACAGCCTCAAACTCATTCAGAATAAAATGTAAACATCCAAATAAATACAATACTCACATGATCCGAAGATCATGACGAACATCTTGTAAAGATCCATTTGAGGGTTATATTAGCTGTGTGAACTTTGTTTATGCACTGTTTATGCACAGGCAGCCTGAATCGGTGCATATTTAATGATGCCTCAAAATAGGCAGTTAAAAAAATGAATTAAAAAAGTCTATGGGGTATTTTGAGCTAAAACTTCAGACACATTCAGGGGACACCTTAGACTTATATTACATCTTGTGAAAGAATGTTCTAGGGCACCTTTAACAATACATATACAATCATTCACCTTTAAGGCATTAGCAGTATTTCTCCTACTTTTCCTCTTTTTTAGTTACTTATATCTATTCATAAGACTGGCCTCATGTTAGTCTAATTCAAGCGTTTTGCTTATGTTGCACTATTCAGTGTATTCTATTATTTTGGCATAAAGTTACTGTATATGAATGTTTTCTTCAGTGCACATAGATGAGAATATTCCAGAGTTGACTGCTCAGCCATTTATCTACTAAGTGTGATTTCATTTCTCTAACTCTGAGTTGAGAAAGTAGATCACTGAGCGCTACAATTGTGCTTGCAAGCTTTCAGGTTCTTCCCATTAGGCCTGTTTGTTCCATTTACAACACATTACTACAAACAAGTTGTTTGGAAAAAAAAAAAAAACTGTCTGTAACCTGGATTTTTCTCTTGGAACAGCAGATTTTATAAGTACTGAAGGGTGAAGTTTTGGGTGGAAACTTTGAATTGTCAGCATTAGCATTAATAAAGAATGAAATCCTTTAATGTCTTGCTCCAATGATCTCATGAACGTTGTCCTGGGGCAGAATATAAATAAACTCCAGGCTAATAAATGCTGCCACTTCCTTTTTTTACAGTTGCACTGCATTCAAAACATCAAGACATGGATGTCCAGAATAAAGGAGGGAAAAGATGAGAGGAATTACTCTGAATAGCTGCAGAAATGAATCAATTGTGAGTCAGTCCTTCTGTCATGCCTTTCTGGTATCTTCACCCTCTGTTAAGATTATAATTCAGCCTGGCAGCTGAACTAAACGAATGGCGGGCTGTGTTGTTTGTAATGACATGCTTTGTGATTTAGTGTTTTCTATATATCTCAA
Source organism: Chanodichthys erythropterus (assembly GCF_024489055.1). NCBI lineage: Eukaryota > Metazoa > Chordata > Actinopteri > Cypriniformes > Xenocyprididae > Chanodichthys > Chanodichthys erythropterus. Next base: position 44,558,934 of record NC_090233.1, read on the forward strand.
TCCTGGTGTCCAAACTCAACCCCCCACAGGTCTTTATGAAAACATCAAATGATTATCTGTCTTCCAAGAGCTTTGCTGAACTTGCATTTTATTTGTATAGGCCAGCCATTACAAGTTCAAATTCAAGCTTTAAACTCTTCCAAAGGGACAGGAACCTCGTCAGAGATGCATGACTGTGTATGGTAGGACATTGCCCCGAAGATCAGATCAAGGACACTGGTGGCCTTTTAAACCTCTTTAATTCAAGGCACTTCATCATCCACAGAAAATAAGGCAGTTTGCTAAAGGACAGTAGAAGTGCAAGATGTTTTGATTTGTACATTTTGTTTGCCATCTGATGCAGCGAACAGCATGCTTAAAGTCTGAACAACAAAACACCATAGAAGCAAGTCTTGTGATTCACAGATAAACTCAGTCCAGTATTTTTGCAGTGTAATGTTATTACGGAAGCATTCGTTTCACAAAGTGAACACATAACTTTGCCTCAGTAAATTATTCAAAGGTTTTGCTTACTTTTATAAAATTACTTATATTTATAGATGCCATGTTTTCACTTTAAAGGGATAGTTTACCCAGAGGGAAAAAAAAAAAAAAAAATGCTAATTCACCCTCAAGTTGATCCAAATCTATGTAATTTTCTTCTATGTACTATAAAAAATGATTTTATGGTGAAGTAAATACTACAGAAAAAAACAAATGTAATTTTTACATGAAAAAGTTAGTTCAGGCAAGAATTTAAAAAAAACTAAGTAAATTCTATATTAGTACTCAATTTAAGCTTGTAGAAATTAAATGAAAAATGAAGTAAAACTTTTCTGATACTGGTGTTCCCATCATGCACTGGGCCTTGAAAAATTAATGAGGTCAATTTTCCACTGTTTTTCCACTTTTTTTATCTTTTTGTAGTTATGTTTAGTAACTTGCCATTTTGTGAAATTTGGAGTTCATTTTCTACTCAAAATGCCACATTCACACTCAAAATGATCCATCGAATGTTACCGTCATTGTGTATTGTTTACCAAGTGCTGAGGTCTCTGTGTTCAGGTGCCGCGTTACTTCTAATATGAAGATATATCTATTGTATTATTTACTCAGATGTTTCTAAGTTAAGCATACACTTTAAAAGTATGGTTTAATTCAGTGTTATATTGTTTGAGTAAAATGTATTGCAAAAGAAATTTCAACAAAGTAGAAATTACTCAACATTTTACTGGCCAACACTCAAAAGAATTAATTGTTGGATTTACTTAAAAAATAAGTGTAAAGTGGTTCCATGCAACAATATTGAGTAATTTGTACAAAAACTATTTAGTTGAATGAACAAAAGAAATTCAAGTAAAGCTGACAAAATTTCTTTGAGTAAATACAAATCATTTGAATGTCACTGTTACGTAATATTTATATGTGCCGTTTACTTATAACTAATAATGTTATGTTGATTACGTAAGGTGATATCATTTAAATAAAAAGGATACAACATATCAGAATGCACCCCCTCACCCCAAAATGCACTCAAAAAATAACTAATTGAACAAATTCAATTGAATGAATAAACATGCTTATATGAGTGTTCACAGCCTAAACACAGGCGACACTCTTCTGCATAATGGTAACCACAAAATGCAAAAAAACATTACAGAAACTACTCTAAATGTCCAACATAACTGAACATTAAACGCTAACATAAACTAACAACATTTCCCTTTACTGAAAAACACATGAAATAACACTTTAATCCCTACATTTACTCTCCTAATGCAGTCCCTTGCAAAGCATGCTGGGAACTACGGATCCACTGCACAGTTAGTTATGTCAAAAATAATGTGTGCGTTTCACACAGCAATGTTAAGTTGACTGAACACATACTTACTAAGTAAAGCTGACAATAGTAGAAACAACGCAGTTAAATTACGTTCGTGTAGTTACATGAGTTTTTTAAATGTGCCCTAGATTATGTTTTTAAAAGATTTAATATAAGTCTAAGGTGTCCCCTGAATGTGTCTGTGACGTTTCAGCTCAAAATACCCCATGTATTTTTTTTTTATTAATTTTTTTAACTGCCTATTTTGGGGCATCATTATAAACGTGCCGATTTTATGCTGCGGCCCATTTAAATCCTGTGCTCTCCACCCACAGAGCTCGTGCTTGCCTTAAACAGTGCCTTAACAAAGTTTACACAGCTAATATAACCCTCAAAATGGATCTTTACAAAGTGTTCGTCATGTATGCGGCATGCATGTGTCGGATTATTTGTATACTGTTATATTGTTTACTTCTGATTCTGAATGAGTTTGATAGTGCTCCGTGGCTAACAGGTAATGCTACACTGTTGGAGAGATTTATAAAGAATGAAGTTGTGTTTATGAATTATACAGACTGCAAGTGTTTAAAAATGAAAATAGCGACTGTGAATACAGTATAACCGATGGTAACTTTAACCACATTTAACAGTACATTAGCAACATGCTAATGAAACATTTAGAAAGACAGTTTACAAATATCACTAAAAATATCATGATATCATGGATCATGACAGTTATTATTGCTCCATCTGCCATTTTTCGCTATTGTTCTTGCTTGTTTACCTAGTCTGATTATTTGGCTGTGCACATCCAGATGTTAATACCGGCTGCCCTTGTCTAATGCCTTTTATAATGTTGGAAACGTGGGCTGGCATATGCAAATATTGGGGGCGTACATCCCAACTGCTACGTAACAGTCAGTGTTATGTTGAGATTCGCCTGTTCTTCGGAGGTCTTTTAAACAAATGAGATTTATATAAGAAGGAGGAAACAATGGAGTTTGAGACTCACTGTATGTCATTTCCATGTACTGAACTCTTGTTATTTAACTATGCCAAGATAAATTCAATTTTTCATTCGAGGGCACCTTTAAGTAATGTGAATAAGGGTGGTTTGAGTGAAACAAACAACAGTGAAAGTTCATTTTTTGAGTGAAGTTAAAGTTACTTATTTTCTTTGTTAATTTGACTTATCTTAGTTAAGTACAGTTACTTAATTCCATATTTGAAATCTACTTAAAAAATATGCGTGCAAAAACTTGCGAAAGAAAAAATATTAAATTTTACTTATTGTTTTTTACAGTGTGGAATACAAAACAATATATTTTGCAGAACTAACACAATAACTTTTTATTAAAAATGTACTGGAGAAAAATATTATAACAAAACAGAATATCTTCTTTAGTGTTCCATAGAAGAAAGCAAGTCATACAGGTTTGGAAGTGAAAAAAAAAATAATAATTACATTTTGGGGTTTAACTTTCCCTTTAAACTAGCAACTAAAGGACTCTCTTCTCTCTTTGACTGCAGGATGTGAAGTGATTGACAGAGAAAACAGAAGTTTTGATGCAAACTTTTCAAAGTGGCTGATTCAGCTTCAGCTCTGCTGCATTGAATACTGCATCAGCTGGCAATGGCACTATCTAATTCAAGTTCTCCCATAGGGCCAGGCTTCTGCCCTGCCTCGCCACACCATCGTTCACTCCTTCCCAAAGGTTGAACCTGATAAAAGACCCCTCAGCCAAGGCCAGGACCAGAAATCAGCTTTAATCAATCCTATTTTCTGTACTGCATCATTATTATTCTTTTGATGCAGAGTTGGATTTTCACAGGCTGTTGCAGCCTATAAATAGTGTACTTCAACTGTGCAATAGACACAATGACCCTCTAATCTCCAGGCTTTGCTCATATTCCTAAATTCATGTAAATTCCCAGAAATTCCATTTGATTTTTGTAGGGGTTTATGAGAGGGAAACACGTTTCAGTGAGCATGGAGGAACTTGAACACCACAGCAGTTTCAAATAGAATATAGATTTGCAGATCCTACAAACTTGTGGTTTTCCACGGCCACAAACACTTTACGAACCTGCCTGCTCAACTCAAGCTTCATGTGTAGCTTTGATATCTTCATGAAGTTGCAGATAGTTTCACAGAAGGGTCAACTTAAGGTTGATGGTTTGCAGGAAAGCAGAAAGTGTGCACTGTAAACAAAAAGAATCTTTATTAATGCATAAAACATAAAATAAGTCATGCCGATGACTCTGACACGCGGAAGAACGAATGCGGCTTCTTTCTTTAATTCTTTTTTAAAGGTGCCCTAGATTGTTTTTTTACAAGATGTAATATAAGTCCTAGGTGTCCCCTGAATGTGTCTGTGAAGTTTCAGCTCAAAATACCCCATAGATTTTTTTTTTTAATTAATTTTTTTAACTGCCTATTTTGGGGCATCATTAACTATGCACTGATTTTTTCAGCACGGCCCCTTTAAGAGATGCGTTCCCTCTGCCACACGAGCTCTCGACTATAATACAGTGCATTTACAAAGTTCACACAGCTAATATAACCCTATAATGGATCTTTACAAGATGTTCGTCATGCATGCTGTATGCATGCTTCGAATTATGTGAGTAAAGTATTTATTTAGATGGTTACGTTTGATTCTGTGTGAATTTGAGGCTATGCTATGTGGCTAACGTCTAATTCTACACTGTTGGAGAGATTTATAAAGAATTAAGTTGTGTTTATGAATTATACAGACTGCAAGTGTTTAATAATGAAAATAGTAACGACTCTCGTCTCCGTTAATACAGTAAGAAACGATGGTAACTTTAACCACATTTAACAGTACTTTAGCAACATGCTAATGAAACATTTAGAAAAACAAATTTACAAATATCACTAAAAATATCATGATATCATGGATCATGTCAGTTATTATTGCTCCATCTGCCATTTTTCGCTGTTGTTCTTGCTTGCTTACCTTGTCTGCACAGATCCAGACGTTAATACTGCCTTTCCTTGTCTAATGCGTCGAATGGGCTGGCATTATGCAAATTTTCGGGTCGTACATATTAATGATCCTGACTGTTACGTAACAGTCGGTGTTATGTTGAGATCCGAGTGTTTTCCTGAAGTCTTTTAAACAAATTAGATTTACATAAGAAGGAGGAAACAATGGAGTTTGAGACTCACTGTATGTCATTTCCATGTACTGAATACTTGTTATTCAACTATGCCGAGGTAAATTCAAATTCTGATTCTAGGGCACCTTTAAATTAGTTCACATATGGTACAGATGCATTAAGATGTAAAGCAGGGATGGACAACTCCGGTCCTGGAGGGCCAGTGTCCTGCAGAGTTTATCTCCATCCCTGATAAAAACTCACTTGCCTATAACTTTCTACTAATCCTAAAGACCTTGATTAGCTGGTTCAGGTGTGTTTGATTAGGGTTGGAGCTAAACTCTACTGGACACTGGCCCTCCAGGACCGGAGTTGTCCATCCCTGATGTAAAGTAAGGTAAATATATGTATAAAAAAGATGCAGTGCATTTGACATCTCTTTATAGTGTCTGCAGCTTACATTTCTTAAAATACTTAAAATCCATTGTTAATTAGGCAAAATTATGTGTGAAAATTAGAGATGCAAAGGTGGAGCCATGCAAATTGTCATCGCCCTTGTACTCTGACTTATTAATGGCAAATGGGGTCAAATCTGAAAAGTAAACTTACTTCTTCAAAAAGACAAATTAATTAAAACTCACTGAAACTATTTAAATTGCTCTAGTACTTCATATATAATTCCATTGCCTGCATCCACTTAGTGGCATTTCTACCATACTACAATTAGTTTTTTTATGCCTTTAACTTAAAAGGATCATTCACCCAAAAATGAAATTTCTGTCATAAAGTACTCACCCTCATGTCGTTCCACACCCGTAAGACCTTCGGAACACAAATTAAGATAACACACTGAATTAAACATGAAATTTGGAAGTAGAAAGACTGAAATGGTAACAAATATCTTTGTTTTACAATTTCGAAAAATCATTTTTTACAGTTCCACAGAAGGTCAGAATGACATGAGGGTGGGTGAATGATGGCAGAATTTTCATCTTGGGTGAACTATCCCTTTAAGAAAGCTAACACGGTAGTCTTTTGCTTACCACAGTCTTAGAGAAATCTCAAACTGTTGAGATTAAGTCATGGCCACAATGCTGCATCATTGATGTGAAGTTAGATGGGGACTCATGAAATATTCCTGACCATAATGCTCAGGTGGCTCTAAGTTTAGTGACAGCCACAGACAGGTCTAAGAAGTTCTCAGCTACCCTGTGGGCCTGGAAACGCAAGACACAGAGAAGAAGTGACAGCCTATCCGAAGGACTACGCTGGGGCATCCTCTCTGCTGAAGACGGCAAGTTCCGTCACGCTATGTGCTCAGATGCTTAAAGGACAAGAGCATGGGAGTTTTGTCAACAGTAAGGTCTCTTGGGATGACATGCAGTTGTCTGAGTGTCTGTTTCTTCCTTGGAAGAAGTATCCAAACTGTCTTGGTTGTCAAATGGGATGGAAGTCTGTTTACAAATCATTAAGCTGGTTGATCCTCAAATCGAGTCTCCATTTTAATTTTTATCCTTTTAAATAGATTGAGCTTTCAGAAGGATCTCTCTATACTGTAAATCTCTCTGTGGGTTCAAAGAAATGTGGTACTTTCATCCAAGATCTAAGTCCAGTTCTTGCCTTGGTCACAAATTAAAATTCAAGCATTTTTTTTTCACCATCAAGCAGGCATGCATGCAGGCATGCTGTGTACTTACTGCACTGCCAACAACTTTAATATCAAGTAGAACTCGAAATTTTTGAATTCATAAGCACTGCACAAACTTTCCATATTATGTATGTGTACTTTGAATCCATTAATCAAGCAATTTTGACCTTTTTTAATCAAACAATGGCTCAGTAGCCAAGAGTATTTAATGTTCTTTTTCCATACATTACCATATTTAAAGTTGTCTAAAAAGACCCAGTGTCCTTACGATTAATTCCAGACATTAATTTTCTTTCTATTTCAGCCAGTGTTTTAATTATTAATTTAACTGCATTAAGGTCCTGCCATATCTAACTCTTAAGGGAATGTGACAGGCATCTTAACTTCCTGTAGCTCCAAAGTAACTTCCTCAGGGCCCTGCCATCCAGAGTGTGAGCGTTTGTGCACACATATGCCTTTGCCCTATTTATTTACAGCTAATTTATTTTAGCTGTATGTGCAGCCCAGTCAATGTGGCTGAAGATGTAACTGTGTTTAAGCAGTGTATGAAGGGAGAGGCCAGAGAGTTGGCTACTCAATTTAATGTTTAGTAAGGAGCCAGTGCTGTCATGGAAGTCATGCAGGTCCATTTTAATTCATTATTTTGGGGAGGAGAGCAAAAATTCAATTCTCTGTACACATTCCCCTATGCATCTCTAAGGATGTCTTCAGGTGATGCTGAATTCAGCTCATGAATGCAATTCTTTCCCGTTATTGATTCCATACTCCATTCCTGTAGAGAACACGATACAGTTTTACATTTATTGTAACAAAATAAAGGGGAAAAAAATATACAGTCTGCATTTATTTGCTCAAACATGCAGTAAAGTATTTTAAAATATTCCTGCGATTGCAAGGCTGAATTTTCAGCAGCCATTAAATCAGTCTTCAGTGTCACATGATCCTTCAGAAATCATTCTAATATGCTGATTTGGTGCTCAAAAAGTATTTCTTATTTGAAAACGGTTGCTTTTGTGGAAACCGTAATACATTTCTTGATACAGGATTCTTTGATGAACAGAAAGTTCAAAAGAGCAGCATTTTGTTACATTGTAAATATGTTTACTGTCACTTTTCAGATTCGCTGAATGAAAGTATTTCTTTATTTTGTTTTTTTGTTTTTTTATCTTACTTATCCCAGACTTTGTCCCCCGGTTTCACAGACAAGGCTTAAGCTAGTCCTAGACTAAAATGCATGTTTGAGCTGTTTTAACTGAAAGCAACTTGTACTGACATATCTTAAAATATGTCAATGTCATTGTCAACTTACTGTATCCAATCCACCTAACTTGCATGTCTTTGGACTGTGGGGGAAACCGGAGTGCTAGGAGAAAATGCTGATGTGGGGAGGACATGCAAACTTCACCTTCTTTGTTTTCAACCATATTGATAATGATAAGATTTTTTATTTTTTCTCAGCACAAAATCAGCATATTAGAATGATTTTTGCCTCAATAAACTCCTAATTACTCCTAATTACTAACTGTTAAAATTATAAATAAAATATTATACTATATTATACTATATATATATATATATATATATATATATATATATATATATATATATATATATATATATATAGTAACCTGGCACAGTATTGACTGACATACACAGCCCACACACTCAAAGGAGCTTTGCTCGACTGCAAGAACATATCATATAACAAGCGGAAACCATGCTCTTCGCTATGGCCACTTCTGGTTTATCACGTGGTCTGAACTTGCAGAGTATAAAAACATGGATGGCTTTTCTTGGATTAAATCAATTTTTGGCAATGTATAAAAAAGATTTGGATGATTCACTCCATCACACAGGCTGCAATTTCACAGTAAATAACATTAAAGTGCATGTGCATGTGATAAGACATCAAATGCACAGATGAAAGATCATGAAAAGCACTTTCTGCTTTCATGATGTACGAGTATAGATTGCACATATCATCCACTCTGTGTCTGAAGCTCTATCAGAGTAATCTTTGCTTTGGCTTTATAAGGCTAAAATATCAGCATGCACCATCAAAATCTCATAATTTGTTCTTTGTTCTTTAAAATAAATAATCAGCTTTATTTTGTGGCACTTTTGGTTTGGGTGACTGACCAGTCTCATGGTTTTTAAATAATGTAGATTAATGTATATGTTAATTTATGTATTAATTTTGGAGCAAGCAGATATTAAATTGAAAAAGCCAATTGACGTAACTGCCTATCAAGTGAGACCAGGCTAGTTTTTCAGTTTTTAGGTTTAATTAATGGCCTGTAGACCTTGTCTTAGACGTCTAGCTTGACTGACTCTGCTGATGCTTCCAGTAGGTCTGGAGGGGCAAACTGTCTTCGAAATAACAGACATTATCTGCTTCTACATTTAAATGCTGAAAGTCTCTTCTCCTGAGAGGAATTTCCATGCAGGTGGGTGAAACACTCACGAGGTGTATTTGAAGGAGTTCAGTCTGTCACGAATGGTTTGAATTGCTGTTTAAAAAATAAAAAAATTATTTAAAAAAACAGGACTTAGGTCTTGGAGTTTTTTGTCTTTTAGTTTATGTACAGAATATTAGCATTAATGCCACTCAAATAGTCCTAAAATGTACAATGTTTCTGTTCTGGGGATAATGGACCAAACATATTGATGGCTGTCCATGCTTGCTTTATTGGGAGGAATGTTGCAGGATTTCCAACATTATTTTTTTAGGGTGCTTCAGGAGACAAAGATAATGGGAATTATTCCTGTAGGCAGAATAGGGCTATAGGGGGGTTTTAGGCACATTATGATTTTTAAACCTTGATCTCTGGCAGAGAAGCAGAGTCTGCACAACACTGCTCCCTACAGGCCTTCAGATCAACAGCCTGGGGAGTAGTTGAAAGCCACCTCATGTAAGTCTGCCATGTCCTAAGAGGAAGGATTGACTATATGATTCACAAGCTGCCTGTTTAAGGCATCAGCCCTACAAATCTTTCAGTTAAGGTGTAACAGTGAATTCCTGTGATGCAGTTGCTAATTAAGATCACAGTTCAGTTCATATAGTTATTTGGTATTCCTGTGCCATTCATTGCACACTGTAAACACATTCAGGCATAACTTTATATCATACATGCGCTTGGAAAAACATTGTAAACACAGCGGTTCTATAAATCAATCCTGATTTGTTGTAGCCAAAATTGAAACCCCCCAAAAAAGTACCTTATTTTTCCAGTACATTCAGTCAGAGCCAAGGTCTATTTTTCTGCTGCGATCTGATCAGCAGTAAACGCAGGCTATTCTACATTATTCCATGTTAGAGATTAATATCTAACCGCATGTGGTCTTCTGGCCCTGGGTTTACACCTGCGTCACTGTAATACATTCACATTCACTTTGTGTTTTGGGGTGGTGCATGACGTGAGAATAAAGAGGGGTGGGGAACAAATGAGCGAAAATCTTTTTTTTAAGAAAATCAAGTGTTACTCTCTTGAATGTTCAACCTTAATATTATGAATATTACGAATATTATGAGGTGACGAGAATACATTTTGTGTAGCTATGCTATTTTCATTGCAGAGCTTCAGTGTTTATGTAACCCCTGACCCAGGTCCTACTCGCCCCACTCTGCGCGGGCCTCAGGCGTGGGAGTCGGACGCTCTAACAAGGAGGCTAAAGGCTGCAACCTCTAGCATCAGTCGCTAGAGCATCTCTTGTGATCCGAGGAGTGAGGTTTACTCGCACAGCAACTACTAGCTGGCATCCATTACACTCACCCCCCTAAACCTCACTCCTATCCAGGTCACGGCACCAATGTAACCCCTGACATAGGTCCTACTCGCACCGCTCTGCGCGGGCCTCGAACCTGGGTCTCTGGCGTGGGAGTCGGATGCTCTAACAAGGAGGCTAAAGGCTGCAACCTAGTGTCGGTCGCTAGAGCATCTATTGAGATCAGAGGAGTGAGGTTTACTCGCACAGTAACTATTAGCTGGCCTCCATTACATTTACATCCGAACGGTGGCTCAGTATTGGCTGGCATTCAGACATAAACACTGAAGCTCTGCAACAAAAATAGCATAGCAGTATGACACGAGACAGACGAATTTGTTGAGTAAAGTCGTTATTTTTGTTTTGTTTTTGCGCACAAAAAAAAAATATTCTCGTCGCTTCATAATATTAAGGTTGAACAACTGTAGTCACGTCGATAGTTTTAACAATGTTTTTAGTACATTTCTGGACCTCAAAAGGTGCAATGTCATTGCTGCCTATTAGGGCTGCACGATATTGGAAAAAAATTACATTGCGATATTTTTTTTCCCAACGATATATATTGCGATATTGAGAGCCATCAATCCAGGCTAAAGTCAATAAAGTCAATAACTTAAAATAAATATATTTTTTATAAAAACTTATAAGCATTTTGGTTCACAATCTTTTGTTTTTAAGTCAACTTTTCTTAGCAAAAGTGCCAAAGTAAAACAGTGTTGGTCATCATCATAATCATGGCTAAACAAAATGAAATAAAACTTCTAAACTGAGTATTCTTTAGCATGATCATGACCATGCATGTGTATGCTGTATGCTTTGCTTACTCAAGGTTTTTAGCTAAGAACACAAGTCTATCAACCTTTGCAGGCTTGAGACAGGTTCATTGGCAAGTGACCGCGATGCGACCGCAAAAGGCACTTTCACTTTCACGATCAAAGTGCACGCCACTGATAAGCATTGAAATGCAGTATTACAGTATACACATACCAATGAAACGCACAGATCTCCTCTCGTGCGTCCTCCACTGGATGAGGCAATATCACTTTCGTTTCTATTTCAGATATCTTTTATGTATGCCATCAATGCTTTTGCCTTTCAAGATGTAATTACCGAAATCAAAACAGTCCATAAACTATAAATCCTCATGAAAACGTCAGTCAAGCCAGCTCGCGCGTCAACCTGAGAGAACAGCCTCCTTACCTTAAAGTGTCAAATTTCTCGGTTTCTGAATGGACGGTTTGGCTTGATTGACAAACGCTAACGTTCGGGCATGACTTGTATACCATCGACCTGTCCTAAAACGTTAGCACGCTATGATCGATGGTTTGGAGATCGCGTGTTTCTCCGTTTGAGAGCGCATTTCCTGTTCACATCCGCAACAAAACAGCTGATTATTTATGAACGAAAGCTCACAGAAACGTGAAAATTGTCTCATTTGAAAGAAAATATCCTAAGCTAAAAGGTGATATAGTGTGACTGAAGCAGCCCTTATCAAAAGTGCGGGGGTCGACTTCTAAATTTTCAAAACCGCGGGGGTCCTGACCCCCCTGTCCCCCGTGCCAACGGCGCCCCTGTTTAGCAGTGAATGTTGGCTGTGAGCGGTGAGCAGCGGAACGTGCATGTCACCCCAGCAACAAGCCATACAACAAACTCGTGATTGTGCTACCCTGGTGCTAACGTTCTCTTAATACACCATGGGCTACTATACCCTTCACATCGCATGTTCCGGCGATGTGACTATCGCTTACGCGCACATCGCGATGTCGATGTTAAAACAGAATATAGTTCAGCCCTACTGCCTATGTGTGAATCAGATACCCTTGTAAATATCTTAATTTGTGTTCTAAAGACAAACTAAGGTGTTAAGGGTTTGGGGCGACATGAGGGTGAGTTCTTAATGAGAGAAATTTCATTTTTGGGTGAACTAACCCTTTAAGAAGCATTTTTGCCAATCCAATCACAAGTTGACATTGCTAAATAGAGGAGCTTGTCCACTTTCGACCACATGCAGAGGTAGTCGAAAACGACTGGATTGTTTTCGTAGTGTAAATGGTCATGTGGTTGAATGTGTTTGAACAGGCACAAAAGACTGTCTACTATTGTATTCTTCAAAAAGCTTGCGCTTTATGTCCTACGCCTTCCCTATTCTAGGACATAAAGCGCAAGCTTTTTGAAGAATACGAAAGCGTGGTTTTGGCGGAAGCACGTGCAAGGCGATCATTTGTTTATATAAAGCATATACATTTACTTTTTTTTTTCGAAAATATTGCTAGATAAGACCCTTATTCCTTGTCTGGTATCGTTTAAAGCCTTTTGAAGCTGAACTAAAACTATAATTTTGACCTTTAACCGTTTGGAGGCCATTGAAGTCCACTATAAGGAGAATAATCCTGGAATGTTTTCATCAAAAACCTTCATTTATTTTCGACTGAAGAAAAAAAGACATGAACATCTTGGATGACATGGGGGTGAATAAATTATCAGGATTTTTTTTTTTTGAGAGTTAACTAATCTTTTGAGGGCAGAGCAAGCCAGACGGGATTTAAACTTAGTCAGCTGAAAACCCAAGTTTGGTTTAAAGATGAAAAATGTACCAAGCACAATGTTCTCTCATTCCTGATTTCTAACATGCATTCAACACATTCAGTGTGGCATTGCGGCTATTCAATCTCCTGTCACTGCATATAGCTATAGCATAAGTTTTGTGCTAAAGAAGCAAAAGCTGCTGCTGCTCTCTGTATATTTTTTTTGTTGTCTTCTTTCACGTTCATATGTAAATTTTATGAGCTTATTTCGTCCATTAGATCGAAAGATCTTAAAAAGTAATTTTTTCATTTCTGTTCATCAAATGTCTGTGACAGCAACACACCCAGCTTTTTATGGTTATTGGCCATTTAAAAACACATATTGATCACTATCTCCATATGAAAATATGGATGTTTACAGCTGATGTTTACAGCAAAAACAGACTCAGGGTGAAACTTTAATTGCACCTTCACATCTACTACATAGCACTGTGCTGCTTATGCAGGCATTATGAATGCAGTAACCCATTAATATGGTCGCCAAAATAAATACGTGCTGATTACATGTGTGACGAAAGTACGCTTATTTGTATCCATTTAAACAGGCCTAAGTTCTGAGTGTTTTGTTGATATTTCCCAGCTTGTTCGAGTTTATGCTTAAAATTGAACCACAGTCTGAGAAATTTGTATCAGGACTCATAGTTCACTAATCCCAGGCCTTGGGGTAGAAAGGAAACCTTTCATCACTTGTTTCTAACCTTGGGAAACAACAGATAAAGATGTCACTCTAAGCTCCTGCCAAGAGGAAAAAGTCACCTGATAAAGTATGCAATATCTGTCTGCCTCCGGAAAAAACAGAGGATGTTAAAACCAATCTCAGCCCACTGCATTATTCTCACTGTGAACATAATCTTTTCAGTTCAGAAATGTCAGCTGCAACGATGCAAGACATGTTAGCTGGTGGCACAGCTGCCAAAGCAAATTGATAAAATGATTAACATCTTTTGCCTAAAGTTAATGCAAATTTTGAATAGGAGATACAGTGTTCTCTGGTAGGTGAGGTTTCCCCAGTAGTTTAAAGCGATGATTGCACTTATTAAAGACAGACAAGTGCACATTAAGTGTATTTGTACCAGATTGTATCAAACTGTTTCTTTCTTGTCTTCATAATTTTCACATGAGCAAATTTGCATAGTCAAAGAGCTCTGAATTATTTATTCCGCAAGGAATCAGCACATCAGCACAAGGTGCCACAGACATGTAAACTACTAACAAACAGAAAGTACTAACACAACAGAGAATTACATATGTTCCAAACACATGAAAAAATACTGTAGTAATTTATAGTAAATAAAAAATAAAAAATGTTTTTGAACCATACTATAGTAAATCGTAGTATACTGTATTAAAGTATTTACAACACTTTGAATGCTACAGCATACAGTATTAACTATAGTGAACTGATAAATTGTAATAAATACTGTAGTAGTTTTTTACTACAGTAAACTGTAGTGTATTGTAGTATATACCCTAAAACTTAGGTAATTTGTTATATTACCACAGCAACTATAGAATTACCACAACAAATTAATTCAAGTACTTTACTAGTATGGTATTCACTATATTTACTATATTATATATGGTATTTTACTGTAAATTACTAGGGCTGGGACAATACATAGTTTCTCGTTTCACGGTACAAAGAATCTGAAAGATTCTTATATTTTTCAGATGTATCACGATTCTCTCTCGAATCGATTCTGAGATTAGTTTTTAACAGCAGATGGCACTACGTGCTTTAGAAACACTTGTAGGGGAGAGTGGGGTAAGATGAGCCAGTGGGTAAGTTGACCCACCCCCTGTATCTTGGCAACCGTACCATTTTATTGTCATGTGACCATATATTTTAGAACCACCCATCATTTCCGCCAGACTGTGAAAAGGAGAAGCACATGGGTGGAGTGGGAGTCACTTATTTACTTTAAAAACTGGTTTTGGCTTGTCAGAGTAAAATGTTAACACAACAGATGTAATGGCTGTTTCGTCAAAACAAATTTGTCCAGGTCTAAAAATATTTATGATGCATATTGGTGATTTAGCAATGTATGAAACCATTCAAGTCATTTAGCTAAACATTATTCTGAATTGGTAGGCTAGATAGCTTTTCCTAAAATGCCAGCTATGGGGCAAAGTGAGCCAAATGTTGCGGGGCAAATCGAGTCAGCATTTTAACTTACTCCACCATAAGGCACTGAATTTAAGTTAAATCTGAAGTATAAACTGGTGTCATTTCAATGAACTATTACGCAACTGCTTTAGTTTATCTTTATTTTCGAGTTTATTTGATAGGAACAGTATACAAGTACACCAAATACTTCTCTGATATGAACCAAAGGATGTTTAATCATATATATCTTTCCACTTGTAATCTCTAATGGCCTAACATGGTCGACATTGCAGAAAAACTACCATGTCAAAAACCTTTTGACTAAAATGTTCATTAGTTTCAGTGACATTTGTTCATTCTTATTTAGTTTTATTTAATTTTACTCAACAAACTCTCTGTTTAGTCTGTTTATGGTAAGGTTACAACTTTGGTGTTCAACATATTGTTTCATAAATGCAAACAATTAAACATACTGAAATACTTTTATGTTAAGTTAGCTTTGAAAAAGAAATATGAATATTTGTAAAAGGAAATGTGATTATTAAATTAGTTTTTTTAAATAGGCATATTATGTTTAAAATTTCACATGGGTTTGATTCAGATTCAGTTAGATGGCCAGTTTACACCCACCTACTGACTCAGATCAACTTACCCCTAACCTAGGGTAAATTGAGCCAGAGGAAAACTTTTTTTATAAGAAGCCATATTTTTAGAACCATTTGTCATAGATGTATTCTGATCATTGAAAATAATAGGAAACAACCTGAAATTGCTTTAAATACTTTCATTGTATTTCTGCCTCATTTTTCCTTTTCTTGAGGACCACATAAGTAAAAAAATGGCTCATCTTACCCCACTTTCCCCCTACTCAGCTTGCTTCCAGTTCCTTTACACACACCACTTAAACCTAAAATAATCATTCATAAAGTTCGAAAAGGTTGAAGCGAATTACAAAGGTGTTCGCAGTGGACTGTTTACATTAATATCGTGTCATAAAAGCATTCTGAGCCAAGGTGCAAGTATATTTAACCACTTACATGACTCAGTCAAATGCACAATCGCTGTCCAGCAGTCTTCTTCGTGAGCATTTGTGTGCAGTTAAAAACCTGCCTAGAGCGCCATCTGCTGTTAAAACTAAGCAGAATCGATTCGAGAGGGAAAATATCAGAATCAAACGAGAATCATTATATGTATCGATGTAGGCCTATTGTCCCAGCCCTATAAATTACTATAGTATTTTTTCATGAGTGTAACAGTCCAGAAGTAAAAATGCCATTCATTTTCTTCAAATTGGAATTGATTTTTAACGATAACTTATTAGCCAGGCTTACTGTGAGCTTTGACGTTGTTATTCAATGGTATGTGCTCTTGCTGGCTTCAGCCTGCATTTTTTAACTAATTGTTTAATAGAGGAATTCCTGGTGAATTGGATTGTAGTTTTTCCCCCTCATTAAAACTGTTAATGTTGTGATTCATTTCGCAGCTGGTTGGTAACTCTTTAACACAGACTAACTCATTTAAGATGGCAAAAATAAATCTGAAAAACACTTAGGGAACCAATGCAGATGAAAAAAAAAAAATAATAAATCAAAATGGTCTGGCACTGTTGCACTGCATTAAAATTCAGACAAACAGACACTCCTTTCCACAATCATGTTGCTTGGCATAACAATGATGATTTATACCTGATAAATTTACCTGTCAATCAGAAGAAAAACAAGTTCATCATCTGTTTTGAAGCACATTTAAGCTTTTTTAACTCCCTCCAGTGATGAAATGCTATGCAGATGTTGACTCTCGTCTTGCTTCATTTGGTCCCATCACTTTTTGGTTTCTTTATTTCTCTCCGTTTTCATCTTGTTTGGTTGTTGATCAATTTTGCATCCTCCAAACTCATACATCCGCCGTAAGTTCACGCAGCTTCCCCTATGGTATGCCTGCTGTGAATGTGCAAAATGATTACAAAGCAGAAAGTGTGATTAGTTATACACAAAGCTGCAATTCGCTGTCATTGTTTACAGAGAGTCGAGTTGTTCGTCTGTAACAGAGATCTTTCAGGACAGTTATAGTTATATAGCCAATTTCCGTGACTATCATCATTTCCTACACACTATTCCATTCGGTATGAAAATGTAGGCTATGTGGGAAAAAAAATGCTTACAGCGCTATTAGCAGATTAATCTAAAAGTTAGACCTCATTACACAAAAATATTGTATTTCAATGTAATTTTTAATGACAGCAAGGTCTACATACAAATTGCTTCTTATGGAAATAACAGATTTGTATTGAGGATCATGGCAGTTCAGAGCAGAATGACCCTGGATCCTTCATTTTTTAACCAGATGCAGAGTGACAGCAGAGGCAGGTGGTTGCTGTCCAGGTTAAGACCTTTGGCTGATGGATGCAGCATCATTGAATCATTGTGTTATAGAAAACAAACATGCATACTCAAACACCCAGGATAACATATTCAAACATATTGCGGCCATGGGAGAAACAAGCTGTTGTGACAAGAAAATTCTTATCAGGCTGAGGGCTGAGAAGGTGAAACAGTCAGTTGCTAATCATGTTTTGCCCAGTGAAAGAAGGTTTGAGCTGCATTTCAATGTGAAATACTTGAGGTGTACCTGTATTCTGTTCAGTTTGACCAGTGACCTATAGATTCTCCTTTCAGGCTCCCCTATAGTCTGAAGCAAAATTAAATCTATAAAAGACTATGTTTAATATAAATATACATTAGTGTCATTTGGTGCGAGTCTAATAATGTTGGGAAGGATTATTTGGTTAGTCTGTGTCAGATGAAGAAAGATATCTTAGATGAAGGAAAATGCTAAACTCTAATTGGAAGACTCTGTTCTCCTTGACAAAAAAGAAATGAAACGCATACATTTTTTATAGTCTTCTCCATCTCTGAGTGAAGGAATGTATTGAACAATGGCTGAATATAGCCCAAAATCATTTTCAGTGTCCGCTACTGTTCTTTCATATCTACTGGATAAACCAAGGGTGACAGAGCACAGTTGGAGCTCAATGTTTCCCAGTGTCATTCCTCCATTGCATTGAAGAACTGTGAGTAAATATGAAAAAAATATCCAAGAATATTTCATAATCCACTCTCTAAAATTGACCAGAATTCTTTCTTTAAGTAATCACATTTTATATGATTGCAAGCTACCTAAAGACGAATTAAATATTCTCCAGCAAACTCTTCAAAGTGCTCCGCTCCTACATTATTTATTGCGCTGTAAACTTTTTATGCCACACAAATGTGAGTGGGTCCATAATGGCAGTTTTATCAAAGCCTGCTGTTAGGACAGCTCCTTTGAAGTGAACTATAATCAAATTCAAGTTTAAGGAAAAAATGTTTCACACACAGTTGTTTATACTGAAAGCTAGAGTTGCTTAAAAGAATAATTCACTGACAAATGAAAATTCTGTGATTATTTACTCTCATGTCATTTCTGTAATTATGTCATGTAGCTCTATAGGAAAGTGCATGGATACTAAGTTTGATAAAGAACGTAGAAAAAGAGCATGTTATAGGCTTTATGGCAAACTTCACATGAACAGACAGAAAAACGGGTTTCAATGCATCTGCTTGTCGGAGAAAGTGTTAACGGCAGTAAGATCTGAAGACGATAGCTATGGACTATAGTTCTTTTTTAACTGTTGCTGTTTTATTTGATTTAAATATCTGAATGTTAGTAAGAAGAAGAGCAATAAAAAAAATTTATATGGCAACCTGCATATGAAATGGACATTGATTTAGCTCCTCTTTGGTAGCTTGGCATCTTGAGTTAAAAAGTATATTTAAAGGGTTAGTTCACCCACAAATGAAAATTCTTTCATTAATTACTCACCCTCATGTCATTCCTCACACGTAAGACCTTTGTTCATCTTTGAAACACAAATTAAGTTATTTTGGATAAAATCCGATGGCTCAGTGAGGCCTGCATTGACAGCAAGTTAATTTACACTTTTGTTATGAAGTGACGAGAATACTTTTTTTGTGCACAAAAAAACAAAATAACGACTGCGTGGTGCTCGCTTTCTGTGTCATTAATTCACAATAAAAGTTATTGTTTTTCTTAAGATTTTTTGAGTATTTCATACTTCACATGACAAAATATATTTTTAAAGCAGTTATTTATAATGTTTAATATTTAGTCAAAAACAAAGTGAAAAACGGTTAGAGAAATGGCTGATATATGCGCAAATAAATCCTACTTTGCCGCCACCTGCTGGTTAAAGTGGTAATTATTGTCTTTTTTTATTTTTAAAGAAGTGTTTTCTTTGTCTGGCTATCACCAGACCAAGCTCCATTTAAAATTGAACATTGGTCTGGAGAGTCTGTATGTATTTTCCACTGTACAAGAGGCGTGATCAACGAGCATTATTCACGCAATTGGATAGTCCTTCAACCAATCAGATCAATGATCCGGGTGACGTACTTTGCAGAGCGACGCGAAAACTCCAGACAGGTTTAGTTTGTATTGGTTTGTAGCATTGATCAGCGGTTTGCAGAAGCAGCAATGGCATCGAGCGATTTTTCCAGGTTGTGCAAAAAAAACCCATGAAACTGGTATTTACACCCACGAGCGATTTGTTTGCTAAACTAAAGAAGTCATTCAGCATCGTCGAGAGGTTAAAAGGAATTGGATTGACGGTCGTGCTGGCCGTCGCTTCTCTATCGTCATCGTGTTATACCCGCCAATAGCGAGCAAGGTGAATAAGTTTCCCGTGATTGGTTCCCGCAAAAATGTAACAGAAGCAGTAGAAATGAATGTACGGGTTTCCAGACTGAGTTGCCGGGGAAATCAAATCGCCGGCAGATCAGGCTGGGTTTACCCAGTCTAGTGTTTTCTATCAAATGTTGAATTTCCTAAATTTTTAAACGTTCGGTTTTACAATGGGGACAATCTCAGAAGGATGAACAAGTAATGTTTGTGGTCATCACATTAAAAATAACATTTGAAGTGCTGGGGAAAAAAATGCATGTGCATGTCTAATTACAGCCATGCCGTTTTTAAATGTCCCAATAGCTTTGTCTTTATTGCAATCAATCAAAGTGGTTTATTGGCAAATTATGTAAATGTGATAACTGCACGAAAATATAAATACAACATTATAGTCAACCATTGATGGTTTTGTGCCGATGTACAGCGAGTACAGTTCACCGGAAATTCCCAAGCTGACTTAACGACAACCAGGAAGTAACCGTGCATATAGCCTATTTATCTGCTATTTATACACATCTTGGCGTTCATACATTTCATACAGCGTTTTTATTTATTTATTTGTTTGTTTGTTTGTATATTATGCGATATATCCCAAAATGCACATAAAAATAGGTGGATGGAAACTATTTTATTTATTTAATAATACATAGCTTAGCTATATAGCATTCTTCAGAATTTTCTATATATAATACAATTTTAAAATGCTACAAAGAAACTTTGTATCCACCAGTTATTTTTTAATGTAAGAGCATGCAGCATTTTCACCTTGAAGTGTCAGTCGCTAAAAAAGTTTTACTAATGTTGTTTGAATAACTTTCACATGAATTTGCTTGTAAAATAAATAGCGGTGAAAAATAAGTTGTATTTTGGTCCCTGGATTGGTTGATGGTCCCTCTGAAAAGTTGAAATCCCCTGAAATATGCTAATTATTACTCTTAGGTTATTGTTGTTGTTATTATTATTATCATCATCATCATTGACCAAAGTATTTGGATATTGTTAATTCAAGTCTTTGATAGGCTATTTTCGCTTGTGTACGTGACTTTTGAAACGCCTGCTTTAAAACTGCATTTCCCATAACATCTCGCGGTGTGATTGTTTCGTTACCCATAAGGCTGTTCGCCCTCTATCTCCAGGCAGGAAGGTCGTTGAGAGTCAGACTCAGCTCGAGCAGATCTAACACTTCAGCGGGAAACAATGCTTGGACAAGCCGTGCGACGATTCGCAACCTCTGCGGTTCGCTCCAGCCACTATGCGGAGGGACCAGGAAAGGTGAGGAGATTTTAGGATATGACCAAAACTAGTCGGTTCTTGTTTAAAGCTTCAACGCCTGTATGCCTAATCGGCACAGGCCTGGTGTTCACCTGAAGCCCGACCGGAGGTCGTTTAAAGTGTTTAGTTTAAAGTGATCAGGCTGATTTGTACATAGCTGAGGTTAAGCTTGTATAATTATATGTATTACGTGTTAAACAGTGATTGTGATACGTCTACAAGGGCTGAGTTCAGGAGTTTCCTTAGCTTAGCTTAGCATTTGATCAGGCCACCGCGCCTGTGTACGTTAACCGCTTATTTTACATGAAGGAAGACCTTCAATGATTTTCAGTATAAGTGCATTCATGTACTTTTATCTATGATTCAAGCAGGCTAACTTATGTTACTGTAGTGTTTAATGTCCTTGAATTGTCATTAGTGCACCTGCTGCTTGATATATTGTCTTTATTTCACGGTCATGGAGAAGTTGGACATATCACTTGTAGTCAACGAAATTAATAGTTTTAAATCATTGTAATTTCTATTGTTACTGATGTAGTTTTTTTTTTTTTTTTGTAGTTATGTTTAGCTCTTATATTTTTCAATTGGCAATAAATTGCTTATTGTAATTATCCAAATAATTTACTATTATTTTAAATCAAACGACTGCAGAAGTCCTTAAAGTTATGGAAATCCATTGATCTAAAGGTGTGAGAACTCTTTCCAGTCAATACACCTAAATAGTGAAATTCATAATCTAAGTAATTCATACACTTTTGCAGAGATTGAGCAGTGTGATCATTTTACAAGATGATCAGGCTGATTGAACAAAATAACGACTGCGTGTAGTGGAAAACCTGGAAATATCAGAGAATTTTAAACCTATTTTGAAATGTGATGACAATTCTAAAAACTAATTTGTAATTTCTATATTTCTTTTTCTAGTTAACTCTAGAATATTTAATTGTCTAAAAAGTGCTCTTTTTTTATCTAATCTGTATACAGTTATATCCAGTAATCTCAAATGATTGGAAAAGTCATGGATTGATTGGTCAGAAGCTCACTCGAGGATTCTGGCCAGGTCACAAAAGCCTTGTTCAGACTGTCAGTCCAAATCCAAATTTTGTGCATATCTGATTGGAATCCAATCAAGTGTGAACAGCAAAGTAAATCATTTAGATCAGATTTCAATTGGATACACAAATAACCGGATTTGGACTGACACTGTGGGCGTAGTCAAAGACCTTATTCAGTTTAATATATTTTAAGGAAGCATATCTTCAGTTATAAAACCAATAGTCATAAACCAGATGGAAATGTTTATCTTTTTTTTACATTATTTTTTTTCCCTTAATGTGGTTTCAGTAGTTCTCAAAATAAATTTATTTTTGCAGAATCTGCCATTCTCAGTAGAGAACAAGTGGAGGCTCCTTGGCATGATGGTGCTGTTCTTCGGCAGTGGATTCGCCTTCCCCTTCATCGTTGTCAGGCATCAGATCCTGAAGAAATGAAGCTCCTATCAGTCGCACATTGTAAGTACCTTTGCATCATACACATTCTGAGCACAAGTACTTCATGACTCTAAGGGTGTACTCACACTAGGCGCTCTGAACCGTGCCCGAGCGCGTTTGACCCCCAAAGCCCGGTTTGTTTGACAAGTGTGATCGCTTTGTTCCGTGCCAGGCACGGTTCGTTTAGCCAGCCCTGACCCATTTGGAAGAGGTGGGCCAGAGCACGTTTCGGTTGGGCTCGAGCACAGTTCGCATGCAGTGTGAGCGCTAACCGTGCTGGAGAACATAACAGCTACTACTTTGTGTGCGCTACTGTCATCATTACGACGACAAACAGCTTCATTACTATTTGGATAGTAAACTTTTAAATTCATGTACTTAATTTGAGTGTATTTGGGTTTATAACGGGTCTGCTTCTCACCTTATTGATGAACAGGAATTGTAGTTTTGCAAGTAAAGCTGCAAAATTCCTCCATTAATGTCAGCTGCCTTCGTAGTTCGTAATAATCCTCTGATACATGCAAGTGAAAATTGCTGCGTGGCATAAATTATACATCTATTGGGCAATATCTTGGCGAAAGAGCATTTCTTCCTGTTTTCTTCCATACAAAAAGTTGCATCTTATATGACGTAAACATGCTCCGGCACGGAACGTTAAGGGCTATGTGAGTGCAGGCCAGCGGGGAAGGGGGGACAATCATGCTCAGGCTCGGTTCAAGGCAACCGTGCCTAGTGTGAGTACACCCTAAATGACCTTTAATGCTCTTTATCTCTATTAAAATTTGAGCACTGTCACATTGTGAACCATCCAAACAATATTCAATAATTTAGACTGCCATTGTTTATTCTCCTCTTACATTGCTCCTTTGTGTTTTGTTTTTTAGGTCCGTGTGATTCTTGTGCAACACAGCTCTCAATTTCTACTGGTGTGGAACCTGTAATAATGTTGTAAATAAAATGACCAATTACATTTACTTAGTGTTTATTTTTCTCCTCCTTTATCCCATGCTTTCCTGAAACTTCAAAAACATAGGTTGAAATTGCACATGAAATGTTCCTCCTTTTAAATATTTACAGGGAATGAGTCCCTCCAGTATTTTGGAATTTCTAAAATCGAATAAGCAAAACTCGTTATGCATGCTAGTTTCATTAATTGTAGTTGTTTTTTTGTTTGTTTTTTTATGATAAAATGTTTACTTAAAAAAAAAAATCTTTGATTCGTACTAACATACTATGAAAACCTGTGGAGATTTTAGTTGTTCACAGCTCGGCATGGTTTTATGCTCGTACAGAATCCTAGGAGAGCTCTCAATGAGAATTAAAGGCATTCTACCACAGTGTGATTACAACATAATTAATATTATAATGAGAACATCAGCCGGAATGTTAGATATTCAGTGAGAAGTCTGTCACTAACAGCTGGGAAGGTGTTTGGAAGGGTATTGTTTTCCCTCCACACTTTTCAGCTTTATGCCACTGCTCCTGAATTTCATATATGAACCCATTATAGTTCAATTAACCTTCTACTGCCAAAAGCTATAAATATCTGGGAACAAAACAACAGGGAGGGAGACTTGCAAAGTGACAGGGTAATATTGGAAAAGAACTGGCATTACACTTTATTTCACTGGAAACTGGCTCAGTTGAGTTTTATGTACATCATTCAAGGCAATGTGCCTTGCCAATTTTTAAGAAGACCAAAGGGGTAAAGGGTTGTAATAGAAACGAGCTGGAAAACTAGCTTGTCATTCAAACCATCTTGTTCATATACAGTTTGGTTGATTGATAGATTCCTCTACTTTTCAGTGCACAATAATCGCATGCAGTTGGTTCTGTATGGGAATGCCACTTCTATGAAGTAGGTTTGTAATGTGCAGCCGGCGTTCAGACATTGAACTCGGAATCGCTGCACTGTTTATTATGTGAACAACGTAGGAGACTGACATGGAAGAGACATGGAGTTTAATAAAGTAATTTTATTTTTGTTTGTTTTTGCACACAAAAAGTGTTCTGGTCGCTTCATTACATTACATTAAGGTTGAAACACTGTTGTCACATGGACTATTTTAACGATGTCTTTTAGGGCTGCAACGATTAATCGCAATTAATTGTTTACAAAATAAAAGTCTGTGTTTATGTAATATATATGTGTATGTTCTGTGTATAATAATTATTTATGTATAAATACACATACATTCATGTATATAAGAAAAATTTTATATTTATATATAAAATATTTGTTTATATGTAATATAAAAAAATATATATAAATTTATATATTTATAATACATGCATATATTTCTAAACTTTATACCTGTATGTGTGTGTATTTATATATACATAATTATTATACACAGAACACACACATATTATGTAAACACAGACTTTTATTTTGCAAACGATTAATCGTTGCAGCCCTAATGTCTTTACTACCTTTATGGGCCTTGAAAGTGGAAATAATGTTGCAGTCAATCGGAAGCCAAAGCATGCTGAGTTCATCAAAAAAGATCTTAAAGCGGAACTCAGTAAGATTTGCGAAGGACAGGTTCCTTCAGTGAATCACACTGTTGTAAATACTCCAAGCGCAGCTCTGAACTACAACGCTCACCAGCGCAGTAGTTTTGCAAATACAGTACAAGAAATCTCGATGGAGGTGGGTAATTTTCGAAATTGACATAATATATACATTGTTTTTGAATTACCGTGAAGCATTTTGTCACTCTCGCGTGAACGTGAACATGAGGCGAGATTGTGTCGGGTCGGCGTAGCTCAACTTGCAAGTGCTGTTTTTTGGCGTAGACGTGCCAGAAGGGGTTAGTGCACGCCTCGAACACACCACTACAAGCCAATTAACCATCGTAAGGCCATCGTAAGAAATTATTTATGAAGGTAAAAAAAATTACTTAGTTCTGCTTTAATTTGTGTTCCAAAGATGAACGAAGGTCTTGTGGGTTTGGAGCGACATGAGGGTGAGTATTAATGATGAACAAACTAACTCAATAAGTAAATCCACTTCACTAGCTAATTATTCTTAGACAGCAATGTCATAGAAATGTACAGAGCTAATGCAAAAACAGAAGTTCAAAGGTAAAATTATAAATTGTGTGTGCTCGTTTCTCTGGTGCATTAAAGGGTTAGTTCACCCAACAATGAAAATTCTGTCATTAAGTACTCACGGTCATGTTGTTCCAAACCCGCAAGACCTTCGTTCATCTTCGGAACACAAATGAAGATATTTTTGATGAAATCCGAGAGATCTATGACTCATCCATAGACAGCGATATAATCACCAATTTCAAGGTCCATATTAAACACGTCGTGAAAACCTCCGACGTGACTGCAGTGGTTCAACCTTAATTTTATGAAGCAGCGAGAATACTTGTGTGCAAAAACAAAACAAAAATAACTTTATTCAACAATATCTTCTCTTCTGTGTCATTCTCATATGTTGTTTACGACCAGCACTTCCAGGTTCTACGTCAGAATGCCGACTCATTGAGTCGTAATTACTCATTATTACTGCGTAAGGCTAATGATGGAAGAGAAGAGATTGTTGAATAAAGTCGTTATTTTTATGAAGCGACAAGAATACTTGTTGTGCTCAAAAACAGTCCTAGAGTCCTATACCTCTCAGTTTTAATCAGTCTTAATTTGTGTTCTGAAGATTACGAATGTGGAACGACATGAGGGTGAGTAATAAATGACACAATTCTCATTTTAGGGTGAACTAACCCTTTAATTTCTAAAGGTAATGATAAATAAAGCATTTACTGACGGGAACTTATTGTAACGTTTTTTTTTTTTTTTTCAATTATTTTAACTAAAGTAACAAGTATATTTAATTCACATATTCACTTTTAGGTTGTCTTTATATTCTTGTGAGAAGGCTCACTGTTAACTTTTGTTTTCTGTTGTAAACATTATTTCTGTCAGTGTGAACTTACCAAAGACCTCTTTTTCAAAGACCTGGCTTAGCGTAAGTGTTTATGTATCCCTATAACACTACGTCCTTGAGAACAAAGATGCTATCTTTGCCAGTGCCAGAAATCTAAGGTCACACAGAACAGGCCATTAAAAACCAGCCACCCCTAAATCAAAGTCTGCCAGATCGTATGATAACTCTTCCCTGGACACAGGCTCTGATTAAAACAAAGCAGAGCCATTAAAAATCTATTCCATAATTGTATATTAATGTTTAATGATTTTGGACCGTCATGCAGCTCTATAAAGTTAATGTACCATCAAATTTGCCATAAGCAACAAAAGGGAAGGCAACAATAAACTGTGTGTTAATTTTGGATAAATTTGTAATTGCTCCAGCTTTGAAAAGAATATTAAATTCTAGTCTGTTTAATAGAAAGCTACCATTTTACCTCTGGGCTCTTTATATCTTGTAAATACAAAGATGTCTGAATGGGTCTTTTTTAGGTTAATTGCCAAAATAATTAGATGTTTAATGGCTGTTGTATTTGCTCTACCTGTACTATGCAGTGACTTTCAATGGAGAATGGACATGCTAGGTCGTAAAGTGTTTATATTTAGTAGACTAGAAGACTCAAATAAGAGGTTAAAATCAGGTTTATTTACCTATGATAAAGCATTCCTGTTCATTTTTGTTACATGTTTGTGGAATTTTGATGTTGTGTGTCTTTCCTAGTTATGTGTCTTTCTCTGTGTTCAGGTTTGACTGTAGTAAAATGAATGCAAAAACTGACACTTCAAACCAACATAAAAAAAAGAAAGAAAAAAAAACTAAACCTTTAAAAAGTGGTTTTTGAGAATATAATTATATATATAATTATCCATCCATCTTTTTATATAGAGCTAGAAACAAATCTAGTGCTTAAGCCATGGCATTACCAATATATATATATATATATATATATATATATATATATATATATATAACAAAAATATATTACATTGATTTTACTGAAAATACATTTTTTAAAGTACATTTCAGGTGTTTGATCACTTTTGACCACGAACAACACAAAGAACATTGTTCTCTCGCAAATGTTTTGTTTTCCCCCTAGAAACTTTGCGTTCTGCTGAGAAACTATGCATTCGCTCAAAAGGTTTTGCGAGTGAACACAAAGTTTCTCGGGGAAACGCAAAACGTTTTGTGACAGAACGCAAAAGCATTCACTTATTATTTTTCCATCCATATCATATTTTCTTCCCACCACCATGTCCCTTTAGGGCCTCCATATTAAAGGGACGTGATGATAGACAAAATATGAGAAGGGAGGAAAAAATATATTTCAATGCTTTTGCTGCTTTTGTTCCCCCAAGAAACTTTCTGCGAGGGAACACAAAGGTTTTGCGAGCCAAAGCAAAGTTTCTCGGGGAACACAAAACATTTTGCGAGCGCATGCAAAGTTTCTCAGGGAAACGAAAAACATTGACGAGAGAACGTAAAAGCATTGACAAATAATTTTTCCTCCCATCTCTTTTTTTTTTTTTTTTCTCCCCATTCACCATGTCCCTTTATGGGCTCCTTATTACGTTTGCCAAATTAGCTGTTGTGTAAATTTGGAAGATGAAAAACAAAATACCAGTGAAAATAAAACAAAAATATAGTAACCCAAAAAGAACAATAACAACAGTGAATGTTAAGTGAGACACTCACTGACTCTCACATAATATTCTGCTAGGTTTTTTATGTACAGTAACAGGTAGGGGAGATTTTAGTGACATGAAAATATCAATACAAATTCAGTCTGAAAATGTGTTTTTTATTGTGGCATCAGTGCCTGGTTGTATCTGGAAACATTTACATGCTTTATCAGTGTGTACATTTCTTGAAGAAAAAAAGAGAGAACATTTTTTTTTAAAATGCACATAATGAACAAACAAATAAGCAAATAAAGAGTTTAGAATTCCTGTGAATAAAAGTGTATTTTCCCCAAAGATTTATTCAGATTGAATAAACAATATCTGCAGGTTGACAGCAACCAGAAAGTTTGGAAAGAAATGAGACCAAACTGCCTATTAGGTTGAGAGCTTGTTGTTGTTGTTTCATAGATGACTCTCCATACAGTCTCATCAGAGGAAAACAACATGAAGTGATGAAGGCTTTACTGCTGTTTCTTGGTCATTTCTCTTGACATTTTTTTTTTCAAAAATATCCTAACTTCTGTCAAAGATTAATTGCTGTGCTTCAAGATCTCATTAAGATCACAATTTGATACTTTCCTTGAGTTAAAGCTTCAGTAGGTAACTTTTGTAAAAATGTATTTTTTACATATTTGTTAAACCTGTCATTATGTCCTGACAGTAGAATATGAGACAGATAATCTGAAAAAATCAAGCTCCTCTGGCTCCTCTCAGTGGTCCTATTGCCATTTGCAGTAATACACCGTTCCCGGTAAGAAACAACCAATCAGAGCCAGGAGGTGTGTCTTAGCAGCGTCAATCAAGCCTGTGTGCGCTGATCACACCCCTCTCATGCACAGCGCGTACAGATGTTCAAATTCAAGATTTACTGGTGTGCCGCAGCTTTGCTTATGCCGGACAAACAATCCAAACGGCCAATTCCTCAAGTGGCACCTGCTCATAAAATAAAGACGGGTAAACGGAAAAAGACAGATGACGATGATAAAAAATCCAAAATGAAAGAATTAGATAGAGCCCGAAATAAAACGAGGGTAAATATCGGAGCGGCTTTTCCGGGGTTGAGGGAGCTACGTGTCCTGAAAGGATTAAAAACCGATGCAGAGTTAGCCACATTTCTGCTTGACAAGTATCCCTGCTTGATTTGTTTCATTTTTTAAGAATTACACAACTAAGATATTTTCAAAACAGGCCTGCCCGTCCCCTGCCTGATGCTCCGCGCACACCATGGCTTCCTCTTCTCCCTGCCCGGTGACTCCTCGAAGTCGCAGTGGGTGTGAATTCCTCGTCGGAGCCCATTGACTCAGTGTCAAAACTCTAGCCGCATAAAATACAGATAAAATGTCACACACTGTGCAAAGCAACTATTGAAACCTACTAATTCACTGGCTTGTCATGTTGCTGAAATGCTATTACTGTACTATCAAACCTTATTTAACATTACATATCGATAGAATAATTACTTGCATACTGTAACGTTAGTTACCGTTATATTATCATACTAGCTATTCATTACTTATAGAAATAGTGCAACGTCATATAGTTACATTACATGTATTGCAAAATACGTAATGTTTTGAGGACCAAGTTTGTAGTCAAAGTATGGGCAGGCCATAGTCAATGTAAATCATATTGTTGATGTTTGGTCTGTACCAGTGAACGTGCCATAACTGTTTATCCGCCGTCAGCGGTGGCCCTGCTTGCTTACTAGCCTGCGCGTTCACGGCAGGCTCCGTTGTGATGGGGGAGGAGCTGTGGCGGGAGGGCTGTAGTGCAGCATAGGGGGAGTGACCTGAGTTGTGCTTGTTCAAATTTTTGTGCTTGTTCAAAGTCAACGTTTTCTAAAAACTCCCTACTGCAGCTTTAATTGATCATATTTTCCTTTGAGTGAAAGGTTTATTTTCCATTCATTTGCAGAAGAACTTACTGGGTAGCCCACCATGAAATATTCTCAACATGTAGCAGCTGTAGAGAAAGTCTTTTTTTGATGGCTTTCTTTTTGGGGTATCAAGGATTTTTTTTCCCCCTAACAGTTGAACTATGTTTGGAAATGAATCAGACTGAGAGGATGTTAAAGGTTTACATGCTATTGACATTGGATGCTGTTAATTTTTAAAACACACTACAGATTTGAATTCTGTTTGGGAGACATTATAGTGTTTACTCCTAATGAGACATCGAGAGGGTGGTAACATATCTTTCCACTAGTAAATAGGAATAGCCAAGAGTACATAACTCTCCCATTATGCCTTTACTCTGCCACAATGTTGTTTTTGCGTGGAGTTTGGGGGCTGTTTGTGGATCATTATTTGTTCCTTTTCGCAGCTGCAAGCTCTCTTTCCCACCCACGGACATAAATAGATGTCTTTTGAACCTGATGTCTTGATGCTCGAGGTCTCATCTGTTAGTTTCTACCTGGTTGTTCGTGCATTGGCAAATATTATCTGGCCTCTAAAATACGCCCTCACAAAACAAGTCATCAAGTCCCAGATGCAATATGTGTTGGACTGGAGTGGTGGCAGACACTTGTCTTTATTATAACTCTGTCCTTCATGCCACAGCAGTAAAATGAGATTCTTCCTCAGTGTTTATCAAGTACATCTGACCTTTTAATGAAAAGTAGATTAACTAAAGGTAAATCGTTGTGGCTGTGAGTCTTTATAGGGTTCAATAGGGCCCTTGTTTGAAATAAAAGAATTCTGGATGTTATATTAAAGGAACACTCCACTTTTTTGAAAATAGGCTAGTTTTCCAGCTCCCCTAGAGTTAAACAGTTGAGTTTTACCGTTTTCGAATCCATTCAGCCGATCTCCGGTTCTGGCGGTACCACTTTTAGCATAGCTTAGCATAGTTCATTGAATCTGATTAGACTGTTAGCATCGCGCTTAAAAATGACCAAAGAGTTTTGATATTTTTCCTATTTAAAACTTTACTCTTCTGTAGTTAAATCGTGTACTAAGACCGACGGAAAATAAAAAGTTGCAATTTTCTAGGCTGATATGGCTAGGAACTATACTCTCATTCAGGCGTAATAATCAAGGAACTTTGCTGCCGTTCCATGGCTGCAGCAGTGCAATGATATTACGCAGCGTGAATGAGAGTATAGTTCCTAGCCATATCAGCCTAGAAAATCGCAACTTTTCATTTTCTGTCGGTCTTAGTACACGATTTAACTACAGAAGAGTCAAGTTTTAAATAGGAAAAATATCAAAACTCTTTGGTCACTTTTAAGCGCGATGCTAACGGTCTAATCAGATTCAATGAACTATGCTAAGCTATGCTAAAAGTGGTACCGCCAGAACCGGAGATTGGCTGAATGGATTCGAAAACGGTAAAACTCAACTGTTCAACTCTAGGGGAGTTGGAAAATGAGCCTAAGTGGAGTGTTCCTTTAAGAATCATTACCAAAACTGAAAAGGAAGACAAATTAAGAAAATTACAGCTGTACAGTAGACCAAAGGTGTTTTATGACTCAACATTTATTTGGTTTTCATATATATATATTCGTGAGAATAATAGCCTGAAGAGCTCATTCCACCCTAAATTGATACTATTGACATCTATGCCAGAGGTATTTCCACTATATGATAACATGCAATGAGAGAGAGAAACAAAAAATATAAAGAATTTTCTAAAAAACAATTTGAAGCAGCGTGAGATTTAAGCACCACCTATATTAAATGTTGCCTGACATGGAACATTGCATAATATATGAAACCAAATAGGAATGATGGGAGAGCTTTGCCTCTCAGCAGAATGATTTTGTTAGAAATAAAATCTTTAGAGAGCTGCTGATGATGCGGATCAGCTTGGTACAAACAATTCAAAATTGCTAAACTTACTCTTTGTCTTTCTCAACAATTTCAGTGACTGACAGTTTTGTCACCCAGGCAGTTCACTGATGACAACAGTAAGCGCTTGTCATTGTTGCAATTTGCAGCTCCTACTGCTGTCATTTGTTCCAGCCTTGACATACACAACAGCAGAAACACAACCAATTGCTGATTGGTTGCAGCTCTTATTTCAGTTATTGTTTTCAATACCAGTGCCTTTTTTATTATTGTCTTCATCATCGCAGAAGGTTTATTTCACCTGAACGACACTGCAGCTGTGGCTTGTTTGAGTTTAGATGGTCATGTGTCTTCTTTTGAGAATTTGGGTTATTTTTTAAATCTACTTTAGCATGTTTCTATAAAATCATTGGTAAATGAAAGAGATTATTGTTGAGGCTAATTTCAAAACAGTAGATGTGAAAACATTAAAAGATAGTTCATATTTTCTGTGTGAGACAATAAAAAAAGTCTCCATAACATAATACTATAACACTTTATAGTCTCATATAACTTAATTAATCTGTCTAACATCTGTCTTCACCATTATAAAAACTATTCAGGTCATCTGAGCAAAACATAATCTATATATGTGGGTCTATATGTTTCTCTTGACTGTTGCATGTGTGTTTGTTAACACTTTAGTTTGGGGAACACATATTCACTATTAACTACAACTTATTGATAGTTAGACCTGTTAAGTTTAGGCATTGGGTAGGATAAAGAATGTAGAATATGGTCATGGAGAATAAGGCATTGATATGTGCTTTATAAGTACTAATAAACAGCCAATAATATGCAAGCTAATTAGCAACTAAAGACCCTGAAATAAAGTGTGTCTTTTTGTTTGTTAGTTGACTATGTTTTATCTTTATCAGTGTCATTTGAAACAACAACAACAACACACACTGCAATCTACTGCACATCATGATGTCTTGTCTTGCAAAGAGGACACTACTCTATCTTGTTTAAAGTCAGACCTTCATTAGCCACAAGCTAGAACCAAAGAAATGCTACAAAGGCATTGCTCGTTTGACTTCTATCGTCTTTCCCTCCAAAGCGAATGTGAGATTGATATAACACAACTAATAATGTTGCAATGCATGGATGAAATATCTACAAAGGTTCTGGACTTCTGAGGCAGAGACAGTTTATTTTAAATCTCCTTTCACTGTAAATCATTTACAAAATCACTCAGTCCTTGCCTTGTACCAAGATTCATTCCTGAAAGGTGAAATGGCATTGAACTTGAATCCAGAGATTCTCTGATATTATCACAGCTACACTTTTTTTGACAATAATAATGAAAAGATAATAAAAAAAGGATTATTTTCACTTTACACAGTACTATGTTATGACCTCAAAACATTTTTAATAGTGTATGATTTGCAAACTAATACATTTTACATCACATAATCAGCTCCATATGCATGGCTTTTCTTGCTCACCCTTACAGAAAAAACACATGAACTTCACATGTGATCACATGTTTTCCACATGTGATCACATGTGAACTTATATGATCACATGTGAGCAACATGTCACCACATGTGAACAACATTTCACCACATGTGACAACATGTCAAAGTACCACTTTTCTTGTGAAGTGTCATTATAATGTCCTGTTTGTGGGCTAATGCTCACATGGTTAACTAGTCAGTGCATATTTTGCACTCCTATTTATGGTTCAAAGCTCCTTTCTGTCAAGGCTGTGAATGAAGTTGCTGATGACATGCTGCTGTGGTTGTAACCATTTATTTTTGTCCACCGTGCAGCAAATATCACTTGATTTCCATTACAGCAAGGCATAAAAAGTGTCAAGGCATGTGAGTGGTTTGAGTGTTATTAAGAAAGTGCCACCTGTCCCCCTCAACACACTTCCTGTTCCTCTGCTTTTGCATGAATCGGGTTTGAGGCAAACAGCCTTTTGCAGTCATGCCTGATGTATATTATCTTCAGTCATTTCAAATGCAAATGTGCTTGCAGATCATTTGAGAATTTTATCAGAGTGTGTACTGAAGATGCTTTTAATTTGAGGACACTTGGCTTTTGGCCTGTACTGAAAAATAGGCAGATTACAGTCTAACCATTATTGAGATTTTAAACCTATGAAAGGTTAAGCATCATTTCTTATTGTTGTGTTTATACTGTTTTCAGCATCTGCCGTCTCAGTATAAGAAGATAGTCCACATCGACTCCAGAGCTTCTCTGCGATTTAACTTCATCAACATTTCACCATTTTATTTGATATAAGGGTCAATGACATATAAGGATTTTAAAATACAAAAAATATCTATTGCAGTTGTTCAAACATTAAGAATGTTGTTTACACATAAATTCATATTAAAATTTTAAAATAAGTGAACTTAGTGGGTTTTTTATGCAGATTAATTGGCCATAGTCTTAAAAAATGTCATGTGATGCGAACGTGATTTATCTTATTTATTTATTTATTTTTTTATATATTTAATATTATTATTTTTTTTACAAGTTCTCTGTAATTAAAGTGTTTAGAAACAAAGTATTTGCAGTTCTTTTGAGATTCTGTAAAGAATGTCCTTATATTTTTGTTCTATAACTTCAAAGTTGCTTTCTTAAATGTAGGTAACAGACTTATTTTTCCTGTAAATTGCATAAAACTGATAAAAATGTTATTTATAAAAAATACTATTCACTTAAGCATACTGTATAGTGATTCATATTTCAGCCACAGAAATTGAATATATTATTTTTAACACAGTTATTGCTATTATTGGTCACACTATGTGATGTGTGGTCACTCTAAATCACATGAAGACCTTAAATATCATTTAAAAAATCTATTTAAAGAGATCAATAAACAATCAATTTTATACAAAAAACATTTTATTAAAATTTCACAGAATTTTCATGAACAAAAATTGTATAAACTTTTTTTATATTAAAAAATATCATTGCAAAACATAAGTGCACCATTCAATTTAAGTTGACTTAGAAAAAGTTAATTAATACTTTAATTTGTCAAGGACACATTAAGCCTAAATTGATCAAAAGTGGCAGTAAAGACATTTATAATTTTACAAAAGATTATATTTCAAATAAACACTGCTTTTTTAAACTTTCTATTCATCAAATAATCCTGACAAATGAAATATATCACAGTTTTCACAAAAATATGAACATTGATAATCAGAAATATTTCTTGACCAACATATTAGAATGATTGGTAGCACTTTATTTTACAGTCCTGTTCCCCATGTACATACTATGTACTTATAATAGTAATTGCAATAACTGGGTAATAACTAGGTACTAACCCTGAACCTACCTCCAAACCTAAACTTAACTCATGTAGTTGCCTTATATTGCCCAGTACTTTCTTAGGTAAGTACATGTAAGTGCACATACTGTAAAATGAAGTGCAACCGAATAATTTCTGAAGGAGTTATGATGCTGAAAACTCTTTGATTACGCTTGATTACAGGAATAAATGTGTTTCCGTTTATGAAAGGGATTTATTTATTTCCATTTTTATGTTTGAATTATTAAATTGACAACTTATTTTATTTTTAAGTGTCACTCTTAGACCTCCATAACTGAGCTGGTGTTATAGCTATAGCATTGTACTTGTGATGCAGAGCCCTCGGGTATGATAATATAACAAAAATATATACGGATACGATAAATGGCCTACTTGATAAAACTGCTCAAACACGTGTAGGTTAGCTCAAATGGCAGGGTTGTTTCAGCGAATAGGTTTTTATCTTACGTCTGCTTTTGTCAACAGTATCAGTTAGGTTTAGTGTAGGTGATATTATTTTAAAACGTGATAGAACATTAACCTTTTAGCAGCACTCACAAGACATTTCGTTTCATTTCAACTCTCATGATATGTACAATATCGTGAGAGTTGAAATAAAACCAGATTCACATTCATCTTGCACTAACTGCGAATTTCACTTTTTAAAATACTGCGAAATGTGCAAGAAGAAACGTAACGACAAATAATTTTACAGAAATGTCAGGTACTTCCTTTAATGAGCCTGGGTTGTAAATGTTTTGATAATTGCTGCAAATTCATATATTACCCATTTCATTCTTAAGTAGCCCGGCTTATACTGAACAAATGCTTAAGCTATGTGAAAGATGACAAACAAATGACATTTTATTGAATACCATTTAGTTCAGTTCCAGCCTCAGTGCCCCATTCAATTAGTTTTGAATACTTTAATTAATTGAATTTATTAAATTGCTCTCCATGTCTCGACAATTTGGTTCTTAATGGAATACTACTTCAACTTTTTTTTGCGATGCTAATTGATTTTCAAGATCCTTAAGCTTTGGGTGGATTTGCCTTATCATAGATTAGCTATGTGATACGCCTCTCCTTCCTGAATCGTTCTGTGTGATTTTTGCATGGGTGGGCATGAGAAAGGGTTGTGAGAAGTTAATTACATTTTATAGAGGCCAAAAATTGTCTTCCATATGAAACTGATTTAGAAGACTAATGCTTTAAATGACTCTTTCTTTTTCAGTCTCACAGTAAGTCAGGCTGGAATTAACCATTCAGTTTTAGTCTATGATAAATGAGCTGTGTTCTGTAATTCTGAACTTTTATTAAATAGATTAATCATTACTTCATTAAAGATGTATCTTTTGGGTTGAGCAGCAGACTGAAAAAGCCATCTCTTCCTCTTATCAGTTCATCTCTTTCTGTCCAAGTCTCTGAGATATTGGGTTAATAAAAGTTCCAGGCTTTTTTATGTCTTTAAGAACAATCTGAAGAAAGTAGAGTCAATGGTCTGATCATATGCATCAGCAGTTTGTTAATTTAATTTCAGCTAAAGTTGGTCAGACTCCCTCGGGGGAATATTTGACATGAGAAAATTAGATTCAGGATCAGCTGTGCTGCTCCCCAAGTCTATATTTAACCTTAACATCTTAAAGAAATAATAGAGAACCTGTGAGCAATAGTAAAAAGCTGTTACGATTCACAGGATCCCTACAACTGCTCCCTATACTCAGAGGGCATGGCAGTTTACTGTGTAAATACAGTAAGTACAGATTTCCCTACTTTCATTTCAAGAATTCACACTTACAAATAGCCCTGTAGAGTAAAAGCGCATTTGGTATTTGGCGTGCTGTCCGAGGGGAGGCCTCCAAGCTCCCGGATTACTCCTCCCTTATCCCTGGCTGGGATAGGAACCAGCCGAGAGTGAGGAGTCAGGGTGGTGGAGGGATGCAGAAAAAACAGTCAAGGAACATAGGTGAGTCGCCTATACACACATATATATTTTGCATATTTGCAACCCTTAATTCTTTGCACTTAAAAACACAAGACACTGGGCTGTGGAATAAGGCCTTGACACTTGAATCCAATGGTCAAACACCTCTGTCTATTGCATGTTTCATTGGAATGCAAAAAATGCATTCTGTGAGAACGGCCCGTAACCACATGCCTGAGCGCTTAACCAACGCTCTGCCAATCCATGGTCTGGCTGAACGTATTTACCATACTCTTTTGTATTGGTATGGAGGCAACAAATTTCAGTGTTCAAGGGGGCAATAGAGTTACATTCAAATTTCTCCCACACTAAACCTAATACATTATTCAGGTAAGTTGCTATAAATTTTACTAAAACTTTAACTAACTTGCTTTTCAAGATTCTCATCAAACTGTTGCTCTGCCATGGCAGCAGTTGACCTGAAGAGGACTCATTTGATGCTAATTCCATATTTCATAGGAAATTGCATGCATAAATCATTCGTCGTGCGTGTCATATCCATACACAGAGAAAGTGGCTCTGGCTACGGGCACATGCGTGGTGTGTGAGTAGCACAAAGCTGAACGTTTGTCAGAAAGATTTACCATGGGTCGTTCAAAATGGGAAACTTTTGGGGAATCAATGGTTTTAAAACAAATAAACTTTTATTTATGTGTCTATCAGGTCTGGTAAGATGTTCTATATCTCAAACCCCAGTCATCTCTGCAGGGGAGCTCAGAGGAGCCAAAACACAACTAAAACAATGTTCTTCCACAAGACACATGCAGTTTTATTTTATTTAACCATTTTAGGGCTAAACGTTACATAGTGTAGCTTTAAGTTCTTTCTAAAATAACAATATTGATATAGCCTTATAATATGTTAAAAAATAATGGCAATGAGAGATGATCAAAAAATTGTCCCACTTTCTTTTTTTCCACCCTATGTGTGTCTAATCAAAGAGTAACCCAGTTTGATCACATTCACAGTTTCCGAAGCTAACAGGGAACATTCTCAGAACTTTGGCTAATGTTCTGGAAAGGTTCTTTCAAAGTTCTCCCAGTAACATTTATAGAATGTTTGTTTGAAGTTATCTGGTCTTTAATAATGTTCACAAAAACGTTATTTGTACATCACTCATGGGGCTTTTTTTTTTATTATTATTATTTTAAATGATCCTACTATTACTATTATATAACTATTAGAAAGTAACACACCCATAATGTTTGCAAAATGATAAAAAATAGAATGTTCCCTTCACATTTAATAATAATAAAAAATAATAAAACATTAAAAAAAGATTCAGATATCACATTTTCATATAGCAAAACATTCTTAGAACATATTTCTGTTATCTGGATTAGAAAATGTATTGTACCAACACTTCAGAAAACTATGTGCTTCCCACTTAAATATAACACATTGCTCACTGTGCAAGGGTTTCCTTAACATCACTGTTTTGAATGGGAGAAGAGATATCAAAAGTCTTGAAGGCAGACAATCTAACTCCAAGTGTGAGGTCCCCGACGGACAGCGAGAAAGAGTTCAGGGATGGGCCGGGGCCAAATGAATGATGGGGGTCCAATCTCTCAAAAGCACTGAATCAAATCATTGCTTCAGCTGCAGAATGAGATATGTGAAGTGTGTGTATGAGGCAGAGAAAGAGTATGTGAGAAAAGGAGAGTGTG